>NW_020538040.1:34755808-34771058 GCF_003426905.1 Ctenocephalides felis | reverse complement strand
GACATTATATCAATAATAATGTAAAAGCAAATATATAAATTGTTAATTTAATAGTTATTTAATATATAGAAAATGAAAAAGCTATGTCCATATAGTGTTACGGAAAAGAACTGAAACGTTTGGAAAAAAGATGCAGATGATTAGCGAATTTTGCGATAATTTCAGAAAATTTAAACTCTCTGAAATAAGCATGAAATCAAAAATTTATTATGTGGATTATATCCAAAATGAATATAAAAATGGAAAAGCATAAACCAATAACTACAATAATTGAAAACATTGACTAAAAATCACTTTTATTCTGATTTCTATGACGACAAAGCATTCAATTATTAATTACTTTAATATTTAAGTCTTATTTCACATATGATACGACCATTTATAATTGAATTTTAATGAATATTCTTATAAGGAAAAATGTTTTGGATCGTTACTGTGTTGCTGAGGACTAGAGTAAAGAAAAATGCAAATAATTGACAAAAAAATACAGAGAATTGAAATTCTGACTCTTAACCAGTTTTGAGGTAAAATGCCACTTACAACTATTTATTTTATGCTAGCATATCTTCAAAATATTCTAAATACATATATTGAAATTAAAGAAATCTAAATAGCAAAACGGTGTATATCCGTCAAAAAACAAATTTAGTCAATTACAATTGACTGGTTTAACTACTGGTGCATAGCATCGTGCCTTAAGGCAAATTGTTAGAACTTTCCGTACCGTAATTTAATATCCAAGAAATAAAAAAACAATAATCAACGGTAAAATAATAAACAAATAATAACAATTATTTTCAGAAAGATTATTATAAATACTGTAAGTTATTAAGTGCTTTATTAAATTAAGTGACAAACGTCTTTTACAAACAACTTGGGAATCAATCGAGATAGAATAAAAACACCCGTGAATATTTTACATCTTTTAAATAAAAATTAATTTTTCGAATTTTTGTATCCGCACACACATACACGCACATATACATATATCTATTTTTTTTTAAACTAACTTTGTAGGCTCTCAAGAGTATTTTCTCTGAAACGTAAAGATATGCAAAAAATATCATTCTGGATTTTTAAATTAATTCTGACAGTAAAGTAATAATGTTAACTAGTGGTGCCTTAACGCAAATTGCTAGGACTTCCCGTACCAAAAACTAAATTTTTGAAAAAAAAAATCTAGCAAATCTTTGAAAAAAATAGATTTTTTAGAAATTTTGAAACAATAGATTTTTTTGAGAAATTATTTTTTTGTGTTTTGATTTTTTTGAAAATTTTGAACATTTTTTGTAAGTAATCGCGCTGTATAATTGATTTGGAGTCGAAATATCAAAGCGCGTAAGCGCCGCGTAGTTGTCTAACGTGTAAACATTAGTACGGAACCCATATAAATGTACACAAAATTTCTACTTATTATTATAATCTTTATAAAATATCTGATAATACGATGTACATATTGCATATGTCTAATAATCATTTTAACCGCCAAATGGCATCATTTTTTTTCTACTTTTTATTGGATTTTCGGAGACGCTGGACCTGCCTTCACAAAAGTTTTACAAAAGTTGTTGATTTCGACAAAACAAGTAAAATGTTTTTAACTTCCCGTAGGGTAAGTTATATTAATCGTAAAAAATCGAAAATGAAAGTTTTTGCTTTTCTCGACGTTTTGAAGTTTCTGAATTATTTTGGCATACCTTAGAAAAAATGGATGTATGTGTGTGTGTGTGTATGTGTGTGTGCGTGTGTGTGCGTGTATGTGCGTGTGTGTGTGTGTATGTGCGTGTGTGTATGTATTTGCGGATACAAATTTTCGTCGACGATTTCGGAAACACAGATCAACCGATTTGAATAATTCAAAAAACATTCGATTCATATTGATAAGGAGACATGCTGATTGGTTTTTGGCGAAGGGTTTAGCCGTTCCGTAGATACGGGGCAAAAAGTGCCAAAAATGGTAACTCAGTTTTTAAGAGAACGGAGCGTCCGATTTTAATAACTCAAAAAACATTTTACTTGTATTGACAAGATGAATAATTGATCAAATTTTCATGGAGGCAGGTCTAGCGGTTTTGGAGATCTAGTGAAAAAAGTAAAAAAAAAACATTTGGCGGTCAAAAATGATCATTAGACATATGCACATCAAATTATCTGATATTTTATAGAGGTTTTAACAGTAAGTATAAATTTTGTTTACATTCCTATCGGTTCCGTACCAATGTTTATCCGGCCAGACGGCGCCGCAGCGCTTACGCGTTTTGACATTTCGTCTCTATGCAGTTAAAGCAGTACGATTGCTTTGAAAAAAAAAGTTCAGAATTTCCAAACTATGCCAAAATAAAGAAAACATTTTGATTCAAACAATTTTTTTTTTGTTTCTCAAAAATCTAATTTTTTCGAAATAATTTTTATTCAACAATGTTAATCTTTTTTAAAAAAAATAATTTTTGGTACGGGAAAGTTCTAGCAATTTGCCTTAAGGCACGATGCCATGCGCCCCACTAGTTGATTATTTAAATCAGACGCTTCGTTATCTCACAATCTAAAATACCGTTTTTGGCACTTTTGCCTGTGCTAAAAACTAATCAGCACGTCTCCTTATCAGTAGGAATAGAATGTTTTTCGAATTATTCAAATCAGTTGATCCTTGTTCACAAAATCGTCGACGAAAATTTGTATCCGCACACACACATACACACACACACATACATCCATTTTTTCTAAGGTATGCCAAAATGTTCAGAAGGTTTTGAAACGTAAAGATCTATAAAAATTTTCATTTTCGATTTTTTTGCGATTACTATAACTTGTCCTACGGGAAGTCATTGATTCGTACATATATGTACAACCATTACCATCGCCTGGCCTGGTTGCAATGTAATAACTAAATATCGTTGCAAAAGCAGCTAGAGACCTCGACAAGGCAAGGCAAGAGGCATGGCAAGGCAAAACAGTTGAACAACAAAAGGGAAGAAGAAAACCGGGGCATAATTTCGTTCTGTTATTCCGTACGAACGATTGTGACCACCTTTTCGTATTGTATTTTGCGTCTCTGAATGCATTTTATATTTCACAGTCGACGATGTTTCATGAATGAACGACTTTCAAGCTTCACTCATTTGTAACTGCCGCACACTTCTCGTATACATACTATACCAGTACACCGCACACTTAAATAAATATTTTTATTCATATAGTTCTGAATGCGATGTAATTCAAAGTAAGCACCAGTAATGGATTATATTAAGGAATAATATTTTAGAGCTATTACATTGATTGCATTATGTATGTATTTTGTAGGATTGAATTCGCTTATGGTTGTTAGCATTGAAATTATAGTTAGGAAAACGGTTTCAACAAATTTGAACAAAATTTGGAATCATGTGATTTATTACCGCATATTCATTAATATTTGTAAAAATTTATAGATTACTGTAAAAAGTTTCATAGTTTTAAACATAGAAACATAAAAAAATAAAAATGGTTTTATAGTTTTAAACCTAGAAACATAAATAAAATAAAAATAGTGATTGCAATATACATTGTCATTTTTAAAATTGCTCTAAATATTAATTTTATTTTTGTATCAAAGGAGCAAATTCATTAATAATATATTTTTGAGAAAATTTATAATCTACACATATATAAAAATAAGTCGAGTTTTCCTTCCTGACGATATAACTCCAGAACGCACAAACCGATTTCGACAATTTTGCATTCGTTGGAAAGGTCTCGGGTTCCGCAAGGTTTATAGCTAAGAAAATTAGTTGTGCATGGCATCGTGCCTTAATGCAAGCTGCTGCAACTTCGCGCACCGTAATTAAAAATTCGAGTAATGACATTAGTGAGAATTATCAGAATTATGCTTGGTTAAGTCAACGAGCAATTCTTGTCGCAAAGAATAATGATGTACACGCACTGAATATCACAATTCAATCAAAATTTGCTGGCGATTTGGTGACATACCAATGATTCCGACTGGTCTTCCGCTTGACTTCAAACGATTGCAATTTCCAGTTTGTCTTGCGTCCGCAATAACAAGTCGCAAGGCCAATCGCTTGGTGTTTGCGGGATAAATTTCAAATAGATTATTTAGAAAATCATTGTTTTTCACGAGTTGGAAAACCATCCGTTTTGTTTGTGTTAACGTCAGACCAAAAAACAAAAAATGTGGTTTACCAAAGAGCACTTAAATGAAACGGATAATTTGCGGATTCACTTTCATTTACTTAGAGAAGTTCAACTAAAAAACACTTCATTTTTTTAATCGAAATAAATTCATTATTGTTGCATAATAAAATCAGATGTTTCCTTTTCAAATATAAAACAAACATAAAATTTTTTCATCTTTCTCGCGAAACCATCTGGTAGCGAAACGGAGTTCGTCGGGTTTGCTAGTTAGTGTATAAAATTTATTCCTATATTGTTTCCTACTAATATGGAATTACATTCACAATTAATTTCTTGCTCGTTATATTATTGTGTGTATATAAATTACAAACAACGGTAACTTAGCTTAAATATACACTATTCAATATTACTTAATGCATACTTTAGTTATTACTTGAAAAAAAAAACATGATTGTGAAGATATTAATTATAGATATTACATTAAAAAAGATTTAACGGACGAGCACACTTGGATTTTGGAAACTTAAAATATTTCTGATAATTTAATTCTAAACTTACAATTAGTATAAATAGAGTAAACCAAAGTTGTTTGGCATTATTTCATCATTCGTCGCATTTTAAGTACTCTTTCTGCTTTCTAATAGTTTAATGTAAGGATTACAAATTTGCATTTTGATTGCAATTTTTATGTAGAAGGAATAAAGATACAACTTTTGGTTGTTAATCAAGTTATAGATAATTTTAAAAGCTAGAAGTTTTCCAAATATTGCAAATAAATCGCAGAACTAGTTTTTAAGTTATGGTTAAAAAAATAAAAAAAATGTCCCTGGATTCTGATGGTTAACGTATCTAGGCAAAACAAAGTCAAGAATTACAAATTTGCATTTTGGTTGCAATTTTTATATAATTAAAATAAAAATACAACTTTTTGTTTTGAGTAAAAGTTATACATAATGTTAATCGCTAAAAGTTTGCCAAATATTGCAAATTAATCGCAAAACTAGTTACATTAGTTTAATAGTTTTACAATCAAATAAATGTTTTCTACTATAGCATTAAAATTTTGGAATCAATTTGATTTTTCTAAAAAAAAATAGAGTTGCTCGCAAATGTTAATACGATTAATACACAATAAAGTCGTATAACAAATATTTAATTTGTAAAAATTAATTTCAAAATCCATAATTAAGATAAAAATTATTCCACTTTTTAAGTTAGATCGTATTTTGGGTCTTAAAAACTATCTTTTTGAAAATTATAAATATATTTGTCGAAAATGGCTAGGAAATTTCTCGAACAAAAAATGTGAACTCTAAATATTACAAATCTTGGTACAGAACCCAAAGGATTGAAAACAAAATTTATATTCATTTTAAAATCTCTATAAAATACCTGATAATTTAATGTGCATATGTCTAATGATGATATTTGGCCGCCAAATTGCAGTTTTTAATCTTTTCAATATTTTGCTTTATCTCCCAAACCATTGGACCTGCCTCAACAAAAATTCAATCAATTCTTCATTCCGTGAATACAAAAATGTTTATGAATCATTCAAATCAGACTCTCCATTCTCTCAAAAACTGAATTAGCATTCTTGGCACTTTTTGCACAGTATTTTCGAAACGGCCTGATCTGCCTTTACCAAAAAAAAATTAGCACAACTCGCCGTTAAAGGAATCTCTAGGAATCGAATGTTTGCTGAATCATTCAAATCGGTTAATCCGTGTTCTCGAAATCGTCGACAAAAAATGTATTCGCACGCACGCACGCACGTACACGCACACACACATGCATACAACCATTTCTTCTAAGATATGCCAAAGTGTTTGGAAGATTTTGAAACGTAAAAATATGTAAAAATATTGATTTTCATTTTGATTAATTCTCATTGCATTCCTAAATATTAAGTAAATGAAAAAAATAAGTAAATAAGTTTTCAGTTTGAAATCTTTTTTTGCATTATGTGGGATATGATAAGTAAATGAATGAACCTGCTATAAATAGAAACAGATCAAGCTTTTTCACAGTTAAATTAAATGAAATGTTTGCACGAGATCCATCACACTCAATTGATTTTATTTATTCATAAACAAGTATTTTAATGTGTAAACACGTCGTTTACAAATCGCACATAAAGCAAAGGCCCCCCGATATTTCCTTGTAAATTCTCAAATTCGGTTCTCGCCATTATAGGAGCAGACGTTCAATAATGTTTGTAATTTCAAAAACCGTACGCGGCAACAATAGAACGGCGAATTGCTTGAAAATTGTCATTGTTGTGTTTGGTACAATAAGTATTTATGCTTCGAACACACTCGCAAATACATTTTTATACTCACCTACATCAAAATATACAAATATTGCCAAGTATTTGTGCGCAGACCGTAATTTTATTTCTCGCACTCGGTTGGACTTAAATAAAATATTCTGCACAATGAACTATAGAAATCGGGGATTTCATACACGACGAGCTTTTTGATCGATCTTTTTTCGCAAAAAATAATATTAGTACATCATTGTCCCGTGATTAATAAGAGAATTAAAAAAATATTTTGAGGTTTGCAAAGCGATCGAGATTCCAGATCGCAAACATGTCGGTTTTGGATGAAAGGAATAAAAGCAAGACATGACACAACTTGGTAATCTTTAAAGATGCTTTCAACTAATTTTTACTTTGCGGTATTTTTGAACCGGGATTACTGATTTTTTGCAGTTTTTAATCCTTGAGAACTAAATTATCGATGGTCTTTTAGAAGTATTCTTGCTTTTAGATATAATGATAATTCTGAAGAATAAGTGAAAGATATTGTATACATTTTATAGTTTATTGGCTCTGATCATATTGAACATATACGGCCTGCATAAAATATTAATATTGTTAATAAATAAATGAAAGTATTGTTTGAAATTAATGGGTAGTATTGCTCCAGTAAAGAATATAATAGACTATTAACAATTAGAAACATATTTTCAATCTATATTTTCAAGTAAAAATGGACATCGCTGCTGCATGATACCAGGTTGCCAGAACGGAGGCTTAAATTTGCGGCCCCGTCGACACGAGCCAGTGCGTTAAATCGTTACGCCATGGAACACCCTATTTGGTAATGAAACTTGTTAATATGCTCTTATATAAGTTATTATTTCTATAAAAAAATATTAACAAATTATAAAGATTATTTGGGTAGCTTTTTATTAGCGTTAATTATTAAATAAATTAATATATCAATCAGTAAAGATTAGAAGTAATATTAGCATTCTAAAGCAAAATAATAAACTTGTATGAAGTTGGCTTTTAACTTAGAATAATCCTATTTCTGTTTACCGCTTAAAAAAATTAAAATGATTTTTTTTATTATTAATTAATAAACAGCAATCAAAATTACATAAAATTTTATAAGCTATTCTGCTATGGTTTAACAACAAAATATATATGTATATAATAAATGAAATAATAATATAAATAATAATGATAATAATAATGATAATAATAATGATAACAGTAATAATAATAAGAATAATAATGAGAATGATAATAGTAATAGTAATAATAATAATAATAATAAAAAAATGATAATGATGATAAGTTTATTCAATTAGAAATTTATTAATTGATTTCTAAAACTAAAAATTTTATTATTCCAAAACGTCATACAAATGTCTAAAAGATTGTTCAGAACTCTTTGTTCTGAATTCTTTTAATTGGCATCTAAATTCTAAGAGCATCTCAATATATTTGCCGCTTTTAATGCAATTTCTTTTAGCAACTATTAGAAATCATTGAATCAACTATTCGTCATGACAAATTCGATAATAGTATACAAATCAATTGTGTTAGATAGGTGATTTATAATATCGTGCCGCCGAGATAGTAGTATTTCTATATAGTCTATTTAGAGTAAGGCATATAGGAAGCGTTAGACATATAGCTGGTAACAATAATTCAAAAAAAATTACAAGAGTAAAATAAATTTATAGTTTGATAGTGTTATTTGTTTTATCCTAATATTTTGATTAAAATTTTACCGATCTTTTGCACAACATAATTGTGCAAAAAATGTGAACGTTTTATTTGTAGCTTTAACAACAGAGCAAATATTGCATACAAATCTATATAATATCTTATTTTAAAGTAAATATGTATAAGTTTTACTTCAAATAACTCAAAGTAAAAAATTTCATTTCTTCTAAATTTTTGAAATTTGACCTAAATTATTTTATGTGTGTAGTTACAGGTATTAACAAAAGTTTTCAAAACATCTCAAATTCATCTTTTTACCTATTTCAATTCAAATTCTCAAAGTCTTAAATTCTTAAATATTTTCATATTTGAAATAGCTGAAACAGATTTACAACAATTTTCCAGAATTTTGAGAAAGATTATAATATAGTAAATATTCTAAATTTCTTTTTATATTATTCCAAAAAAAAAACTCGATGTAATTTTGAATTTTCAAAAAATGATAAAATAATTATCATAAATGACAATATTTATCAAATTATTAAAAAAAAATCAAAATTTTATAAATCATCTACATTACCTATATACTTTATAAAATTTGTATAAAATAATATAAAACATATATATAAATATAAATATAATACTTTCCGTAGGTTATAGTAATCGCAAAAAAATGAAAATAATTTTTTTTGCATATCTTTACGTTTTAAGGTCCTCTGAACATTTAGGCATACCTTAGAAAAAATGTATGTATGTGTTTGTGTGTGTATTTTTTTTTTTTTGTATAGCGAAGGAAATGCGTTTACGCATACCAAACTAGGTCTTTTGTGTGGGTATGTCGGACTCAATACCGCCTGGGTATAATGCCGACTAAAACCTCCGCTCATCTCTTGCTTCTGGACCCCACGGAAACTGCCGTTAGGCATTACTTCGTGGAGGTAGGATCTAGAATGTTATCATTCTTGCACTGGTTTTATACTTATCTTTTAAATGAGCGAAGTCCCATTTGTTCTTTCTCTTTCCATAGATCCCAAATCAATTAGCATTTTGTGTGTTTTTTGTCGACGATTTCAGAAACAGGTGTCAAACGATTTGAATAATTAAAAGAACATTCGATTTGTATTGATAAGAAGACGTGCTGATTAGTTTTTGGCAATGGCTGGTCGAGCCGTTTCGAATATACGTGGCAAAAAGTGCCAAAAATGGTAATTGATTTTGTAAAATTCAAAAAAACATTTTATTTGTATTGACGAAATGAAGTTGATGAAATTTTTGTGAAGGCAGGTATAGCGATTTCGGAGGTCAAATAAAAAAAGTGAAAAAAAAAAAGCCATTTGGCGAACAAAAATGATCATTAGACATATGCACATCAAATTATCATATATTTCATGGAGATTTTAATGATAGGAACAAATTTTGTTTACAATTCTGTGGGTTCCGTACCAATGTTTATCCGTTATGCTGCGACGCGGCGCCCACGCGCTTCAAAATGTTGTTTCTACGCAGCTAACGCAGCGTTATTTAAAATATTTATATATCTCCAACCTAAATATTTTAAAGTATGAAAAAAATCAAATTTTTCAAAAAGGTCAATTAAAAAAAAAAAATAAATCAAAAATCGATTTTTTCAGAGTTGCAGAAAAACATCGAATCTTTCATATACTTCAATTTTTGGTATGGGAAGTTCCCGCAGTTTGCCTCAAGGCACGATGCCATACACCACAAGTTTTGGCAGTATTTAGTACCATTGTGAATGAAAAGTGCTACGTAACATATTCTTGCCATAGCACTGGTCTATTTCATAGCAGAATCGGTCCGAAAGCTTAAAAGAATAATGCAAAAAATAGAATTCCTTGTATAGAAGAAACGACAAACCTTGTATAGAAACACTTCTGTTGTAATTGAGAAAATAAACTTCGCAAATGAGAACTCACACAGTTTCAATATATGGTTTATTACAATAGTAAATCAAAACGACGATACTTCTATACAACTTGTTATATATGATATAAAGAGTTTATTATAAAATGAAACAAAGAATATTAAATTTTAATGTTTCTTCAGCCGTGGTCAGCAAGCAAAAAGACCTTCTCTGTTTCAAATCTCTTAGCTGCCTTAGAGGTGGAAGTGGAATTTGATCCTTGCCGAGTTCCAGTGCTCGAAGAGGATTATGATCCTTTTATGCATAAAGTTGCCAGATGGTATAACACTTCTGTGAGTAAGTATGTATATCGAGCACCTATCTATTATTTCGGTTCATGTGTTAGGTGCAACCAACGATTCCATTAAAACTTTACATGTAACAACTCAACGGGCCATGAATGACGAAGTCTTTGTCAGAGCAGCTCACAATCAGTCTGCATATTATACACGAAACAATAGTAATTTAACAACCAGCGGGAGATGTACATTGATGTCTGAATTAGAGACATAATAGACATGTTCGAGACTCTTGGCCTAATTGTAGGAACCCCCGAGCGAGATATTGAAAAAAATATCTATATATAATATATTGAAAGAAATAATTTCATAATTAGAATCTATTGAAAGTGCTTTTTTAGAAACTCTTATGCTATTATGAAGAATCGATTAAAATTTAATCAAATGTCATTTACAGACTGCATTGTATAGTAATGGTAATAAATTGATAGGCATTGTGTATTGAAAGGTTTTAAGTGTGAATGCTTTTTAATTTAAGGTTGATTATTATGTCAGAGAGATATGTAATAATTCGATATAGATTGAATTTTTGAATTAGGTGTAAGTAACATTTTCCAAGTTGCTGAACTACCCAACATGTGTAAAATTCACTTACACTTAACAGAAATTGACTCAATTAACAGAAATTGTAATTTAGCTATTTTTATAAATTTTAAAACTATTTTGCTTTCTCAATAAAACAAACAGTCAAAAACATCAACCAAATTCAAACTTTGACTCATCATATCACAAAAGCGACCTTTTGGCGTGGAAAAGCTTTCAATTATTAGATAATTTACCAAATTTTTCAAAATTTCAAGATTTACAGTAATGTACAACTTTTTTTCATCTTCAAATGAATGAATAAATGAATATTTTTTATTTATTCGAGGAGGAAGTCTTTATCTAAAATCTTTTTCTATTTTCACTTCTTTAATTGAACTGAGTAATAAATTATTTGATAAATTTCCTTTGGATATAAATAGAGAATACAAAAATTTAAAAAATATGTATGTTTATAATATTTACAAATATGAGTTCACCCAAATTGTTTAAAGAGCTGGAAACACGAGCATTTTGGCATTAATAGTAGTAAATTAAAAGTCATTAGTCAATCTAGTTATTAAGTACGATTTATCATCGACAAGAAAAATTTGAAGAAAATCAAATATGTTAAGCAAATATTAATCTCACTAATGCAAAAACTAGTGGGTTTCATGGCATCGTGCCTTAAGGCAAAATTGCTGGAACTTCCCGTACCGTAACAAAATGTTCGAAGAATATTAAATATTTCAAATAGATTATTATAAACACTGTACATTGTCTTATATAAACTGAATTGCAAAGTTGAAATTATTTGTTTAAAGTATATTAGAACTTTAGTCCGAATTAAAATTAAAATGTGAATTATTTTCAATATACAAAAAAAAATTTTTTTATAAAAATTTTTTTATAAAAAATTTTTTAAAAAAAATTTTGGAACAAAAATTTTCTTTTCCAAAAGCAATTATTTTGTTGAAACAAGCAGAAAGTTCCTTGAATCATTCAAATCCGACGCTTAGTTCTCTTAAAAACTGCCATTTTTTGTACATTTAGCTCTGTATCTTCGAAATGGTTGAACCTGCCTTTGCCAAAAACTAATCAGCACATCTTCCTATCATAGGAATCGGACATACAAAAACACACACACACATCCATTTTTTTTGATAATGAGGTATGCCAGGATGTTCAGAAACCTTCAAAACTTTTCAAGACGTCGAGAAATGCAAAAGTTAAGAAGTTGTTTTTATTTATATTGATTTCTCTCCCAAGTGAAATTACCCCTTCCACAGATTGTTTGTATCAAATTAAAAAAATATAACAAGTATAAAGAAGTTCTAATAATAAAATATAAAGTACAAATAGGCCAACAAGCATTGGATTCTAAAAGCGATGTTGTTAAAAAGTCACCAAAACAGCTTATAGAAGCTGTTTATTTTATAGCATTCCAAAACAATTAAAAAAATCTTAAACCGTTATTTTTAACTATTTGCTAATTTTGTGTGTTTTCGACTTTTCAAGTCATTTTGAATCGTATACTATCAAACTTAAAGAAAATATGTGTGTTTGATAATTATATGTTATGATATTTAATAAGCAATAAACAAACGAATGTTCATATGTGACACCAAGGGATAATTTCCCCATCGTATATATATAAATAGGCAGTAATGTTAATATTGCTCTCCTCGAAATTACTGTGCATAAATTCGCGTTAAACGCACAAACTTTAAATCAAGTTTCCGGCGCAATCTGAACGCAAACAAATCAAATCAGTGCACCACTATTTTATTTATTTCAAACTGGAGCGTTAATAAACTTTGCATTGCGCTTGAATAGTTGGATATTAGTTTACTGTAAACATAATTGAACTGCTATTTCTTATGAGTTTGAATTCGTTTCATGAAGTTTCGATGTTTCAGGTTACTCGACGGAAAGTTGCCACGAGGAAAGTTTTACTTTGTAGCCATTGTTAGGAAACTAGTCTTTCATTCATTCTGTGGTGAATTGGATACAGAATAATATATGCTAATATAAATTAATATTTTTTGCATACGATTCAATTCGCTGAAAACATGTGAAGAATAATAATAAATACAATGTACACAGTGATGCAAATGAAAAATATGTCTTTTTAACCTCCATATGAATATTACCACTTGAAAGACTAAATACCAAATAAAGAAATTAAAAAAATATTTTGCTGTTCATTACATTTCAACGGTACGTTTCATATCTAAAACGCCTGATTGCACAGCAAATACATAGCATTTTCACAGTTTTTGGTATCATTTTATATGAAAAAAGCGTTGTCCTGAAATTGGTTTAGTTTACGGTAGCATTGGCTTATTAAAATTATTACTAATTGTGGTGTATTTAAAATGAATATCAAATTTTTTTGTTCGAATGCAGACTATTCGATGCATCCAAGGTAATTTCAGAGTTTGCATTATCATAATAGACTAAAATTACACTTCTTTTTAAATACTAGTAAAAGTAAACACTTTAATAATATCTACCAGTAAAGTGTTTTTACTAGTGGTTTTCCTAATATTAAAGATCTCAGAAGATTTGTTTCTAAAATTTATGCATATGACCAATAAAGTTAATTTTCCATGATTGTCAGGAATAAACAGCCTGGTTGTTGATTATTTGTATTGCAGCAATTTTTATTACATAATTATTCCTTAATAGATTAGATGAGTTTAATTTGTCATTATGATCATGTCACCGCGTCAGTATCTTGTTTTGCAAAATTTTCAGCAATTTGATATTTCTTCATAGATAATAATTTCTTATTATATATTTCTCTTGGGAAAAACTTCTTTTCACTAATAATTAGTTTTCTAGAAAATTTAGAGAAATACTGAAAATTGATAAATATTTGTCAAGTAATAAGGTGCCAGACATCATGCCAATATAATTCTATCTTTAACAAGCAATCTAATTTCATTAATTTTTATATTTTATATAACTAATTATTGAATAATTATAATAACAAACTAGAAGAACGTCCTAATATCCTAGCAAAAAATGTAAATAAAATTCATAACAAAATAATTCAAATAAAATCGTATTTTAAGTCTTCCTAAGATATCTGATGAGAATGATTTTATAGAATTCAAGCCATTAGTTGCACTAATCTTTACTTCTCTGGTTCCAAAGAGTAATATGAGTAAGTATATGTATATTATTGCATACATTTTCACTAAAAATACAATAATTCGGGGCACTGAATTGATATTCAGAAAATCGGGCACTGTATGAAATCGAATTAAGCAATATTTATTCTATTTGTTTTACTCCGGCACCGTCATTCAGAACATAATCTAAAATATTATAAATATATTAAAGTTTGAGAATATGTTCTGTTTTACTTACTCAAAACTGCGATTTATTTTCCCAATGGTCACTAATACTAATTAACTCATGACAAACGACTCGTCATTACACAAATTTTGTCACTTTTTATTTACTGATTGGCTTCGCCCGTTGGTTAATGGTTAGAGCTATTTTACTCGCAGATCCCAGGTTTGGTACCCGCCTCGAGCAGTCTGATGTCAAGCAGAAGTGACAACGGTTTTTTACTTGGTAACATTTTTAGCAATATGTTTTTAGATAAAAATGGTCCTTACTGGTATTACTGTATCAATATATAATTCATCAGTATCACAGAAATTTTAATATAACTAGTTGTAAGTGGAATTCTGTCTTAAGGCAATTAGGGCATCGTGTGCCTTAAGCAAATTGCTGGAACTTCCGTACCCAAAATTATTATTTTTTTAAAAACGATTAACATGTTTGAAAAAAATTTAATCAAAAAAAAATAGATTTGAGAAACTACAAATTTGACAAAAATTACTTTTTTTTGAAAAAAAAAATATATGAAAAAAAAAATTTTTTTTTGGATACAAAAATTTTTTTGAAAAAAATGTTTTTCTTCATTTTGACATATTTTGGAAATTCTGAAATTTTTTCAAAGCAATCGCACTGCTTGAACTGCATAGAGACGAAATATCAAAGCGCGCATGTGCCGCGCCGCCGTCCACGCATAAGCATTGGTACTGAACCCATAAAATGTAAAAAAACAATATACTTATTGTTAAAATCTCTATAAAATATCTGATATTTTGATGTGCAATGTCTAATGATAATTTTTAAACCGCCAAATGGCATTATTTTTTACTTTTTTTTATTAGATCTCCGAAACCGCTAGACCTACCTCCATGAAAATTTGATCAATTCTACATCTTGTCAATACAAGTAAAATGTTTTTTGAATTATTCAAATCGGACGCTCCGTTTCCTTAAAAACGGAGGTACCGTTCGTGGCACTTTTTGCCCCGTATCTTCGGAACGGCTAGACCTGCCTTTGCCCAAAACTAATCAGCACGTCTCCTTATCAATACGAATCGAA
>NW_020538040.1:34736185-34754808 GCF_003426905.1 Ctenocephalides felis | reverse complement strand
ATACATATATTGAAATTAGAGAATACGTTTTTTTTTCGTTTCAAAAATTGCAATCTAAATAGTAGCAATCATAATTGACTGGTCAAGCTAGTGGTGCATGGCATCGTGCCTTAAGGCAAATTGTTAGAACTTTCCGTACCGTAACTTAATGTCCAAGAAATAAATAAATAATCAATAATCAACGGAAAATAATCAAGAATTAATAGCAATTATTTTCAATATTTTCAGAAAGATTATTATAAATACATACTATAAATTATTAAGTGCTTATTAAATTCGAGGACAAATGTATTGAATGATGCATTAATTCTGACAGTAAAATAATAATGTTAACTAGTAATGCCTTAAGGCAAATTGCTGGAACTTCCCGTACCAAAAACTAAAATTTTGAAAAAATTTAGCAAAACTTTGAAAAAATTAGATTTTTTAGAAATTCTGATAAAATTGCAAAAAATTGACTTTTTTGAAAAATTAGATTTTTTTATATTTTGATTTTTCTGAAAATTTTGAACATTTTTTGTAGGCAATCGCGCCGTATAATTGTTTTGGGGTCGAAATATCAAAGCGCGTAAGCGCCTCGTAGTCGTCTAACGGGTAAACATAAGTACGGAACCCATATAAATGTACACAAAATTTCTACTTATTATTATAATCTTTATAAAATATCTTATAATACGATGTACATATGTCTAATAATCATTTTTAACCTCCAAATGGCATCGTTTTCTACTTTTTTATTGGATCTCCGGAGATGCTACACCTGCCTTTGTAAAAGTTTCACAAAAGTTGTTGATTTCGTCAAAACAAGAAAAATGTTTTTTAAGTCGTTCCTTAGCGCCAGAAGTAAACATATTGATATTTCTTGTGAAAATTGACGTAATTTATTCTAATAATTTAATTTTGTGCTGTATGAGTGCTAACGGTCACTACATACCTCCATTTTCCGTATTTTCTGGTCAAAGAATGAAAATCTTATGATGAATGCTCTAGCTGAGAGCACCGGTGCGGTTCAGCCAAAAGGGAGGATAATTAGTGATTTTTTTTTGCAATATCTAAGAATATTCGTCAAAGACACATGTGCAAACATTCCAGAGTGTGGAGATGGCTACATATATGTTCAATGCTATTTTGAAGTTCCGGTACGAGGTGCCACTTTGTAAAATCATAGTGTTTGTTACCAAAGTTTGATTGATAGTATTAATTATTGTTCAGTAAAGATTGCTTTTTTGTTAATTTAGTTTGATTTCTAACTTTGTTATCTAACATAAGTCATAATTTAATAAACATTTCGTAAAATATTTTTTGATTTATTTATAAATAACCTTAGATGTCCGTCCGCCACTCGGGGCTTTCCACTACGCTTCGTTATCTCGAAAACTAAAATACCGTTTTTGGCACTTTTGCCTGTGCCAAAAACTAATCAACACGTCTCCTTATCAGTAGGAATAGAACGTTTTTTGAATTATTCAAATCAGTTGATCCGTGTTCGCAAAATCGTCAATAAAAATTTGTATCCGCACACACACATGCATACATCCATTTTTTCTAAGGTATACCAAAACGTTCAGAAACCTCTGAAACATAACAAAATATATAAAAATTTTCATTTTCGATTTTTCTGCGATTGCTATAACTTACCCTACGGGAAGTCATTGATTCGTACAAATATGTACAACCATTACCATCGCCTGGCCTGGTTGCAATGTAATAACTAAATATCCTTGCAAAAGCAGCAGTGAAAGACCTCGACAAGGCAAGGCAAGAGGCAAGGCAAGGCAAAACAGTCGAACAACAAAAGGGAAGAAGAAAACCGGGGCATAATTTCGTTCTGTTATTCCGTACGAACGATTGTGACCACCTTTTCGTATTGTATTTTGCGTCTCTGAATGCATTTTATATTTCACAGTCGACGATGTTTCATGAATGAACGACTTTCAAGCTTCACTCATTTGTAACTGCCGCACACTTCTCGTATACATACTATAATACCAGTACACCGCACACTTAAATAAATATTTTTATTCATATAGTTCTGAATGCGATGTAATTCAAAGTAAGCACCAGTAATGGATTAGATTAAGGAATAATATTTTAGAGCTATTACATTGATTGCATTATGTATGTATTTTGTAGGATTGAATTCGCTTATGGTTGTTAGCATTGAAATTATAGTTAGGAAAACGGTTTCAACAAATTTGAACAAAATTTGGAATCATGTGATTTATTACCAAATATTCATTAATGTTTGTAAAAATTTATAGATTACTGTAAAAAGTTTCATAGTTTTAAACATAGAAACATAAAAAAATAAAAATGGTTTTATAGTTTTAAACCTAGAAACATAAATAAAATAAAAATAGTGATTGCAATATACATTGTCATTTTTGAAATTGCTCTAAATATTAATTTTATTTTTGTATCAAAGGAGCAAATTCATTAATAATATATTTTTGAGAAAATTTATAATCTACACATATATAAAAATAAGTCGAGTTTTCCTTCCTGACGATATAACTCCAGAACGCACAAACCGATTTCGAAAATTTTGCATTCGTTGGAAAGGTCTCGGGTTCCGCAAGGTTTATAGCTAAGAAAATTAGTTGTGCATGGCATCGTGCCTTAATGCAAGCTGCTGCAACTTCGCGCACCGTAATTAAAAATTCGAGTAATGACATTAGTGAGAATTATCAGAATTATGCTTGGTTAAGTCAACGAGCAATTCTTGTCGCAAAGAATAATGATGTACACGCACTGAATATCACAATTCAATCAAAAATTGCTGGCGATTTGGTGACATACCAATGATTCCGACTGGTCTTCCGTTTGACTTCAAACGATTGCAATTTCCAGTTTGTCTTGCGTTCGCAATAACAAGTCGCAAGGCCAATCGCTTGGTGTTTGCGGGATAAATTTCAAATAGATTATTTAGAAAATCATTGTTTTTCACGAGTTGGAAAACCATCCGTTTTGTTTGTGTTAACGTCAGACCAAAAAACAAAAAATGTGGTTCACCAAAGAGCACTTAAATGAAACGGATAATTTGCGGATTCACTTTCATTTACTTAGAGAAGTTCAACTAAAAAACACTTCATTTTTTTAATCGAAATAAATTCATTATTGTTGCATAATAAAATCAGATGTTTCCTTTTCAAATATAAAACAAACATAAAATTTTTTCATCTTTCTCGCGAAACCATCTGGTAGCGAAACGGAGTTCGTCGGGTTTGCTAGTTAGTGTATAAAATTTATTCATATATTGTTTCCTACTAATATGGAATTACATTCACAATTAATTTCTTGCTCGTTATATTATTGTGTGTATATAAATTACAAACAACGGTAACTTAGCTTAAATATACACTATTCAATATTACTTAATGCATACTTTAGTTATTACTTGAAAAAAAAAACATGATTGTGAAGATATATAAAAATGAAAAAAAAAAGATTTAACGGACGAGCACACTTGGATTTTGGAAACTTAAAATATTTCTGATAATTTAATTCTAAACTTACAATTAGTATAAATAGAGTAAACCAAAGTTGTTTGGCATTATTTCATCATTCGTCGCATTTTAAGTACTCTTTCTGCTTTCTAATAGTTTAATGCAAGGATTACAAATTTGCATTTTGATTGCAATTTTTATGTAGAAGGAATAAAGATACAACTTTTGGTTGTTAATCAAGTTATAGATAATTTTAAAAGCTAGAAGTTTTCCAAATATTGCAAATAAATCGCAGAACTAGTTTTTAAGTTATGGTTAAAAAATAAAAAAAATGTCCCTGGATTCTGATGGTTAACGTATCTAGGCAAAACAAAGTCAAGAATTACAAATTTGCATTTTGGTTGCAATTTTTATATAATTAAAATAAAAATACAACTTTTTGTTTTGAGTAAAAGTTATACATAATGTTAATCGCTAAAAGTTTGCCAAATATTGCAAATTAATCGCAAAACTAGTTACATTAGTTTAATAGTTTTTACAATCAAATAAATGTTTTCTACTATAGCATTAAAATTTTGGAATCAATTTGATTTTTCTAAAAAAAAAATAGAGTTGCTCGCAAATGTTAATACGATTAATACACAATAAAGTCGTATAACAAATATTTAATTTGTAAAAATTAATTTCAAAATCCATAATTAAGATAAAAATTATTCCACTTTTTAAGTTAGATCGTATTTGGGGTCTTAAAAACTATCTTTTTGAAAATTATAAATATATTTGTCGAAAATGGCTAGGAAATTTCTCGAACAAAAAATGTGAACTCTAAATATTACAAATCTTGGTACAGAACCCAAAGGATTGAAAACAAAATTTATATTCATTTTTAAAATCTCTATAAAATACCTGATAATTTAATGTGCATATGTCTAATGATGATATTTGGCCGCCAAATTGCAGTTTTTAATCTTTTCAATATTTTGCTTTATCTCCCAAACCATTGGACCTGCCTCAACAAAAATTCAATCAATTCTTCATTCCGTGAATACAAAAATGTTTATGAATCATTCAAATCAGACTCTCCATTCTCTCAAAAACTGAATTAGCATTCTTGGCACTTTTTGCACAGTATTTTCGAAACGGCCTGATCTGCCTTTACCAAAAAAAAATTAGCACAACTCGCCGTTAAAGGAATCTCTAGGAATCGAATGTTTGCTGAATCATTCAAATCGGTTAATCCGTGTTCTCGAAATCGTCGACAAAAAATGTATTCGCACGCACGCACGCACGTACACGCACACACACATGCATACAACCATTTCTTCTAAGATATGCCAAAGTGTTTGGAAGATTTTGAAACGTAAAAATATGTAAAAATATTGATTTTCATTTTGATTAATTCTCATTGCATTCCTAAATATTAAGTAAATGAAAAAAATAAGTAAATAAGTTTTCAGTTTGAAATCTTTTTTTGCATTATGTGGGATATGATAAGTAAATGAATGAACCTGCTATAAATAGAAACAGATCAAGCTTTTTCACAGTTAAATTAAATGAAATGTTTGCACGAGATCCATCACACTCAATTGATTTTATTTATTCATAAACAAGTATTTTAATGTGTAAACACGTCGTTTACAAATCGCACATAAAGCAAAGGCCCCCCGATATTTCCTTGTAAATTCTCAAATTCGGTTCTCGCCATTATAGGAGCAGACGTTCAATAATGTTTGTAATTTCAAAAACCGTACGCGGCAACAATAGAACGGCGAATTGCTTGAAAATTGTCATTGTTGTGTTTGGTACAATAAGTATTTATGCTTCGAACACACTCGCAAATACATTTTTATACTCACCTACATCAAAATATACAAATATTGCCAAGTATTTGTGCGCAGACCGTAATTTTATTTCTCGCACTCGGTTGGACTTAAATAAAATATTCTGCACAATGAACTATAGAAATCGGGGATTTCATACACGGCGAGCTTTTTGATCGATCTTTTTTCGCAAAAAATAATATTAGTACATCATTGTCCCGTGATTAATAAGAGAATTAAAAAAATATTTTGAGGTTTGCAAAGCGATCGAGATTCCAGATCGCAAACATGTCGGTTTTGGATGAAAGGAATAAAAGCAAGACATGACACAACTTGGTAATCTTTAAAGATGCTTTCAACTAATTTTTACTTTGCGGTATTTTTGAACCGGGATTACTGATTTTTTGCAGTTTTTATTCCTTGAGAACTAAATTATCGATGGTCTTTTAGAAGTATTCTTGCTTTTATATATAATGATAATACTGAAAAATAAAATGAAAGAGAATCTTTTAAATTTTCTAGGTTATTAGATCTCATCATATTGAACACATACGGCCTGCATAAAATATTAAAATTGTTAATAAATAAAAGTATTATTTAGTATTAATGGGTAGTACTGCCATACGGCTGAGTTATATCCATCTCGATTCAGAGAAACTACTGTGAGAGATTTCCCATTGCCAGTTCACCCTGCAGTGCCCAAAATACGCTATTTTTAATTAGAAACTTATCTTTGATCAATATTTCCAAGTGAAAATAAATATTGCTTCTGCATGATATCAGGTTGCCAGAACAGTGGATAAACTTATCACCCTGTCTACACGAGTCAGGACTTTAAATCGTTACGCTATAGAACACAATATTTGGTATTATAATATGTTGACATGTTCTTGTATGAGTTATATTTTATGTGAAACGAATATTATCAAATTATAATGCCTGATAATACATTTAAAATAACTAGTTGTAAGTGACAGTTTTCCTTGTGGCAAGTTGCATGAACTTTTCGATATGTGTAAATAATCAATTTATTCAATTTTTTTTCTGTCTTTTCACGTCTCTATCACTCCAATTGTGGACAGAAAATAATATTCATACACACAAATATACATACATCCATTTTTTTTATAAAGTATGCCAAAATGTTCAAGAAAGGTAAAGATAGGCAAAATAGATCTTGAAAGGTAAAGATGGACGATAAAAATAATTTTGTTTTTTTTTTCGATTACTAGAACTTATTCTACGGGAAGTAAGTTATTATTATTCTGACACGGAAAAATATTTTAAAAAGAAAATAATACAAAAGGAAAATTAGGTTTGATAAAATAACCGTTAATTCTGATTTTTAATAAGAGAACCAAATTCTACTCATATTTCAATTATATATTAAATTAATATCAATTCATTTTATACTTGGTTTGATTGTGGCTTAGTAGTAAGAACATTGGCTTTGCAATTACAAAATTCTAGCTTCAATTCCCAGTTCAGAAAACCTGATATCAAGTTACATTGATGTCAGTTTTTACAAGATAATATAGTCCTAAATGCGATTTCAAATAAAAATAGTAATTTGGAACATTGCTGAAATATTACAATTGAATTGAATTGAAAAAAAAACGACAATTTGGGTAGCTTTTTATTGGTGTTAACTATTAAATAAATTAATATCAATCAGTAATGATAAGAAGTATTAGCATTCACCAAAATAAAAAACTTATATTTTTAAATTATAGTTATCAACTTTATCCTAATCTTATTTCTGTTTACTGCTCAAAAAAATAAAAATAAAATTGATAATGATGATAAGTTTATTCAATTACAACTTTGTTAATTGGTTTCTAAAACTAAAAAAAATATTTTATCCAAAAAGTTATACAAATGTCTAAAAGATTATTCAGAATTCTCTATTCTAAATTCTTTTAATTGGCATCTAAATTCTAAGATCGTCTCAATATATTTGGTGCTTTTAATGTAATTTCTTTTAGCAATTATTAGTAATCATTGAATCAACTATTCACCAAGATAAATTTGATAATAGTTTACAAATCATTTGTGTTAGATAGGTGATTTATAATATCGTGCCGCCGAGATAGTAGTAATGTCTATATAGTCTATTTAAGAGTAAGGCACATAGGAAGCGTTAGACATATCGCTGGTAACAAAAAAAAATTACAAGAGTAAAATAAATTTATAGTTTGATAGTGTTATTTGTTTTATCCTAATATTTTGATTAAAATTTTACTTATCTTTTGCACAACATAATTGTGCAAAAAATGTGGACGTTTTATTTCTAGCTTTAACAACAGAGCAAATATTGCATGCAAATCACATTATATATTATCTTAGAAAGTAAGTATGCATAAGTCTTACTAGAAATTACTCATATTAAAATATTACATTATTTAAAAAAAAATCCAAACCTGGTACATTATTTGTGTCACTACGTCTATATTCAATATTTGCGAAGGTTTTCAAAAAATCTCAAATTTATCTTTTTACCTCATTTTAATTCAAATATTCAAAATTTCATATACCGTTCAAAAGTCTTAAATTCTTGAATATTTTCATATGAATTAGCTGAAAATTTTGTTTGAGATTTACAACAATTTTTATTTTATTTGAATTTTAAGAAAATTTGTAAGATCGTGAAGATTCAAAATTTCTTCTCATTATTAAAAATGAGAAAATTATTAAGAAATGTGATTTTGTATTTTCAGAAAAATAATAATAGATATGCAAATAAGATCATAAATTTGATTTTGTATTTTCAAAGAACTAATAGCATAAAAACAGAATAAAATCAGCAAAACCAATAACTAATTGTAAATTATTAACTAATTGTAAATTCAAATTCTTAAATTTCTGAATTCTTAAGAATTTGCATACTTGAAATAGTTAAAAATTCACAACATACAAGTATCTTAAGAAAATTTGTAACATTGTCAAAAATCTCAATTATACAAAATCAACTTCAAGGTGTGATTTTCGATTTTCAAAACAAAGGAATGAAGATAATAAATTTGTATTTAAAAAAATAATAAATTAGTATAAAAAAGAATAGGATTAACGAAAATAGTTATCAAATTAATTTGAAATATCCTAATATTTTAAAATTAGCCTACGAGAAGTGGTTTAATTATAAAAATTCGTCAAAATTTGTAATAATGAATCGTATCCAAAATGTCACAATAATGATAATCTCAACTCTTATAGATTATTTACACAAATCGGGAAGTTCATGCAAGTTGAGACAAAAACACGAAGTTCTTAAATCAAAAAAATATTTCATCGCATCTATAAATCATCAGCATTAAGTAAATTTTTAATAATTATACTATTTTCATGCAGTTCTATTCTTTAAAATAAATCCTAATGGTAAATAAATTAAAATGTTGTCTTACAAACAGACTCTTCAGAACCAGAGTTGGGTGGAGTTCCACAGGGAAGCGTTCTGAGTCAGTTTTTGACTTCGCACACACGCACATCTCCGTGTTTATTTAAGCATAATATAACAACCAACAACGTATAAAAAAGAGAAAAATTGCAAGTCGATATATGGTCAATACTTGGTTTATATTCAAAAATATTCATTAGCCACTATGGGTCAATCTGGCTATAGTTTGGCATAACGTCGAATGAAATCTCTGAAGTTGCAATTTGATTTAAAGTAAAAGTGTTAAACAAGAAACAATGGAAGTAATTCATTGAAGATAAATTTATCGAGGCCATAAAAAAAAACATTTAGTCTAAAAGAATAATATAATAAATAAAATTTCTTGTGTAGAAACAAGTAATCACTTCTGTGAGTAAGTATTTATATCGAATACCCGACTAATTTCGGTTCATGTGTTAGGTGCAACCAACGATTCCATTAAAACTTTACATGTAACAACTCAACGGGCCATGAATGACGAAGTCTTTGTCAGAGCAGCTCACAATCAGTCTGCATATTATACACGAAACAATAGTAATTTAACAACCAGCGGGAGATGTACATTGATGTCTGAATTAGAGACATAATAGACATGTTCGAGACTCTTGGCCTAATTGTAGGAACCCCCGAGCGAGATATTGAAAAAAATATCTATATATAATATATTGAAAGAAATAATTTCATATTTAGAATCTATTGAAAGTGCTTTTTTAGAAACTCTTATGCTATTATGAAGAATCGATTAAAAATTTAATCAAATGTCATTTACAGACTGCATTGTATAGTAATGGTAATAAATTGATAGGCATTGTGTATTGAAAGTGTTTTAAGTGTGAATGCTTTTTAATTTAAGGTTGATTATTATGTCAGAGAGATATGTAATAATTCGATATAGATTGAATTTTTGAATTAGGTGTAAGTAACATTTTCCAAGTTGCTGAACTACCCAACATGTGTAAAAATTCACTTAACAGAAATTGACTCAATTAACAGAAATTGTAATTTAGCTATTTTTATAAAATTTTAAAACTATTTTGCTTTCTCAATAAAAACAAACAGTCAAAAACATCAACCAAATTCAAACTTTGACTCATCATATCACAAAAGCGACCTTTTGGCGTGGAAAAGCTTTCAATTATTAGATAATTTACCAAATTTTCAAAATTTCAAGATTTACAGTAATGTACAGACTTTTTTTCATCTTCAAATGAATGAATAAATGAATATTTTTTATTTATTCGAGGAGGAAGTCTTTATCTAAAATCTTTTTCTATTTTCACTTCTTTAATTGAACTGAGTAATAAATTATTTGATAAATTTCCTTTGGATATAAAAATAGAGAATACAAAAATTTAAAAAATATGTATGTTTTATAATATTTACAAATATGAGTTCACCCAAAAATTGTTTAAAGAGCTGGAAACACGAGCATTTTGGCATTAATAGTAGTAAATTAAAAGTCATTTAGTTCAATCTAGTTATTAAGTACGATTTATCATCGACAAGAAAAATTTGAAGAAAATCAAATATGTTAAGCAAATATTAATCTCACTAATGCAAAAACTAGTGGGGTTCATGGCATCGTGCCTTAAGGCAAAATTGCTGGAACTTCCCGTACCGTAACAAAATGTTCGAAGAATATTAAATATTTTCAAATAGATTATTATAAACACTGTAACATTGTCTTATATAAACTGAATTGCAAAGTTGAAATTATTTGTTTAAAGTATATTAGAACTTTAGTCCGAATTAAAATTAAAATGTGAATTATTTTCAATATAAAAAAAAATTTTTTTATAAAAATTTTTTTATAAAAAAATTTTTAAAAAAAATTTTGGAACAAAAATTTTCTTTTCCAAAAGCAATTATTTTGTTGAAACAAGCAGAAAGTTCCTTGAATCATTCAAATCCGACGCTTAGTTCTCTTAAAAACTGCCATTTTTTGTACATTTAGCTCTGTATCTTCGAAATGGTTGAACCTGCCTTTGCCAAAAACTAATCAGCACATCTTCCTATCAATAGGAATCGGACATACAAAACACACACACACATCCATTTTTTTTGATAATGAGGTATGCCAGGATGTTCAGAAACCTTCAAAACTTTTCAAGACGTCGAGAAATGCAAAAGTTATGAAGTTGTTTTTATTTATATTGATTTCTCTCCCAAGTGAAATTACCCCTTCCACAGATTGTTGTATCAAATTAAAAAAATATAACAAGTAATAAAGAAGTTCTAATAATAAAAATATAAAGTACAAATAGGCCAACAAGCATTGGATTCTAAAAAGCGATGTTGTTAAAAAGTCATCAAAACAGCTTATAGAAGCTGTTTATTTTATAGCATTCCAAAACAATTAAAAAAAAATCTTAAACCGTTTATTTTTAACTATTTGCTAATTTTGTGTGTTTTCGACTTTTCAAGTCATTTTGAATCGTATACTATCAAACTTAAAGAAAATATGTGTGTGTGATAATTATATGTTATGATATTTAATAAGCAATAAACAAACGAATGTTCATATGTGAACACCAACGGGATAATTTCCCCATCGTATATATAATATAATAGGCAGTAATGTTAATATTGCTCTCTCGAAATTACTGTGGCATAAATTCGCGTTAAACGCACAAACTTTAAATCAAGTTTCCGGCGCAATCTGAACGCAAACAAATCAAATCAGTGCACCAACTATTTTATTTATTTCAAACTGAGAGCGTTAATAAACTTTGCATTGCGCTTGAATAGTTGGATATTAGTTTACTGTAAACATAATTGAACTGCTATGTCTTATGAGTTTGAATTCGTTTCATGAAGTTTCGATGTTTCAGGTTACTCGACGGAAGAGTTGCCACGAGGAAAAGTTTTACTTTGTAGCCATTGTTAGGAAACTAAGTCTTTCATTCATTCTGTGGTGAATTGGATACAGAATAATATATGCTAATATAAATTATATTTTTTGCATACGATTCAATTCGCTGAAAACATGTGAAGAATAATAATAAATACAATGTACACAGTGATGCAAATGAAAAATATGTCTTTTTACCTCCATATGAATATTACCACTTGAAAGACTAAATACCAAATAAAAGAAATTAAAAAAATATTTGCTGTTCATTACATTTCAACGGTACGTTTCATATCTAAAACGCCTGATTGCACAGCAAATACATAGCATTTTCACAGTTTTTGGTATCATTTTATATGAAAAAAGCGTTGTCCTGAAATTGGTTTAGTTTACGGTAGCATTGGCTTATTAAAATTATTACTAATTGTGGTGTATTTAAAATGAATATCAAATTTTTTGTTCGAATGCAGACTATTCGATGCATCCAAGGTAATTTCAGAGTTTGCATTATCATTATAGACTAAAATTACACTTCTTTTTAAATACTAGTAAAAGTAAAACACTTTAATAATATCTACCAGTAGAAGTGTTTTACTAGTGGTTTCCTAAATATTTAAAGATCTTCAGAAGATTTTGTTCTAAAATTTATGCATATGACCAATAAAGTTAATTTTCCATGATTGTCAGGAATAAACAGCCTGGTTGTTGATTATTTGTATTGCAGCAATTTTTATTAACATAATTATTCCTTAATAGATTAGATGAGGTTGAATTTGTCATTATGATCATGTCACCGCGTCAGTATCTTGTTTTGCAAAATTTTCAGCAATTTGATAATTTCTTCATAGATAATAATTTCTTATTATATATTTTCTCTTGGGAAAAACTTCTTTTCACTAATAATTAGTTTTCTAGAAAATTTAGAGAAATACTGAAAATTGATAAATATATATGCAAGTAATAAGGTGCCAGACATCATGCCAATATAATTCTATCTTTAACAAAGCAATCTAATTTCATTAATTTTTATATTTTATATAACTAATTATTGAATAATTATAATAACAAACTAGAAGAACGTCCTAATATCCTAGCAAAAAAATGTAAATAAAATTCATAACAAAATAATTCAAATAAAATCGTATTTTAAGTCTTCCTAAGATATCTGATGAGAATGATTATATAGAATTCAAGCCATTAGTTGCACTAATCTTTACTTCTCTGGTTCCAAGAGTAATATGAGTAAGTATATGTATATTATTGCATACATTTTCACTAAAAATACAATAAATTCGGGGCACTGAATTGATATTCAGAAAATCAGGGCACTGTATGAAATCGAATTAAGCAATATTTATTCTATTTGTTTTACTCCGGCACACGTCATTCAGAACATAATCTAAATATTATAAATATATTAAAGTTTGAGAATATGTTCTGTTTTACTCAAAAACTGCGATTTATTTTCCCAATGGTCACTAATACTAATTTAACTCATGACAAACATACTCGTCATTACACAAAATTTTGTCACTTTTTATTTACTGATTGGCTTCGCCCGTTGGTTAATGGTTAGAGCTATTTTACTCGCAGATCCCAGGTTTGGTACCCGCCTCGAGCAGTCTGATGTCAAGCAGAAGTGACAACGGTTTTTACTTGGTAACATTTTTAGCAATATGTTTTTAGATAAAAATGGTCCTTACTGGTAATTACTGTATCAATATATAATTCATCAGTATCACAGAAATTTTAATAATAACTAGTTGTAAGTGGAATTCTGTCTTAAGGCAATTAGGGCATCGTGCCTTAAGGCAAATTGCTGGAACTTCCCGTACCAAAAATTATTATTTTTTTAAAAACGATTAACATGTTTGAAAAAAAATTTAATCAAAAAAAAATAGATTTGAGAAACTACAAATTTGACAAAAAATTACTTTTTTTTGAAAAAAAAAATTTATATGAAAAAAAAAATTTTTTTTTGGATACAAAAAATTTTTTTGAAAAAAATGTTTTCTTCATTTTGACATATTTTGGAAATTCTGAAATTTTTTTCAAAGCAATCGCACTGCTTGAACTGCATAGAGACGAAATATCAAAGCGCGCATGTGCCGCGCCGCCGTCCAACGCATAAGCATTGGTACGGAACCCATAAAAATGTAAAAAAAAACAATATACTTATTGTTAAAATCTCTATAAAATATCTGATAATTTGATGTGCATATGTCTAATGATAATTTTTAACCGCCAAATGGCATTATTTTTTACTTTTTTTATTAGATCTCCGAAACCGCTAGACCTACCTCCATGAAAATTTGATCAATTCTACATCTTGTCAATACAAGTAAAATGTTTTTTGAATTATTCAAATCGGACGCTCCGTTCTCTTAAAA
This sequence comes from Ctenocephalides felis, assembly GCF_003426905.1. NCBI lineage: Eukaryota > Metazoa > Arthropoda > Insecta > Siphonaptera > Pulicidae > Ctenocephalides > Ctenocephalides felis. The sequence continues at coordinate 34,740,868 of NW_020538040.1, read as the reverse complement.
ACGGAGGTACCGTTCGTGGCACTTTTTGCCCCGTATCTTCGGAACGGCTAGACCTGCCTTTGCCAAAAACTAATCAGCACGTCTCCTTATCAATACGAATCGAATGTTTTTTGAATTATTCAAATCGGTTGATCCGTGTTCCCGAAATCGTCGACGAAAATTTGTATCCGCACATACATACACACACATACATACATACATACATACATACATACATACATACATACATACATACATACATACACACACACACACACACACATCCATTTTTTCTAAGGTATGCCAAAATGTTCAGAAGGTTTTGAAACGTCGAGAAATGCAAAAATTTTCATTTTCGATTTTTTTGCGATTACTATAACTTACCCTACGGGAAGTTAACAAGTAAGACAGTAGTAAGACATCTCAATAATCATAAATCCCTTACTTTTAGCAAATGGGTGTTTATCCAGGTACTTTCAACAAATGAATTCGTCTTGTCCGAATTCTTTTCCATCAGCATATTCAGCGTGCGTGCCGTGTTGCCGTGTGTCATGGAGTGTGTTTGTATTTGTAACGGAAGCAATAAATCGCCTTCAGTAATACGATGAATTTAAATATTTCTCCTCACATGAAGCAACCAACCAACCACCTTCAATTAAACCACAAACCGACTTGTACGGCAAAGTAAAGGCACGACAGCGTGCATTACGATAAGGATGGTGAAACACGATAAGAACGAAGACAATGCATCAGATTAAAATTCTATTAATTGCTTATTTATACATTGTTAGGGTCCCGTACCGAAAATAATCGAACCAACCGAGAGGAACGCATTTTCGAACAATTACGACTTATATTGCGTTTTAATTTATTTGATTACTAGGGGCAAAAGAGTTCAGAAACTAACTATGATTCTTTTCCTAATGGCATTCCAGCGGTTGTTCTATCTCGTTTTCGATTGCATTAGAATTTATCTAGTATTGATCATATATTTTGATTTGATACAGCAATGCCAAGAAAATGCATTTATAGGAATAAAAATATTATTTAGGTAAGTTAAAATCATGTTAAAATTGTACAATGTTCTGGAGGTAATAAAAAAGACTTCAAAGTTGCAGAGTACATATATATTTAAAACTGTTACTTCCAAATGTCTTTATCGAAAAAAGCAGAAATCAACTTTTTACTCTCATATTTACATTTATCTGTATCAAAGTATTCAATAATTGTCCGCAAGCATTCAAACAAAATACTGTTCGGACATATTTTGAAGGTGGCAATCTTCATGGCAATGAGCTTTTACACGGGATGGTTGCTACCCCTGGTAGAGGCGGTAGCGAAGAGTTTAATGGGACTAATTGTTCATTTCTAAAAGTAAAGTCCGCAAAAAACATGTATAATAAATATATATATATATATATATATATATATATATATATATATATAATTCTAACAATAAAGTATTTGCTAGTTTCTTGCTGAAAACTAAACAAATCGTGGCATTGACAAAACGTCTTGAGCATTGGGCACAAAAGAATTATTATACATAATATATGTATATTTAAGAATATATATCTTCTGGTAATACTAGTGACTTTATGAATAAATAAGATAATTTAATGAGCATATCAGAGCGCCCAGTCTAAAGCTAAGCATAACTCATCATTTCCTGAAAATTGAAGATCACAAATTCTATAGTCGCTCAACTTTTTGAGACATAATTTTCAAGAAGACTGATAAAGATCCCAAAAGACAATATTTAGGGCATTTAACTTTACTACATCATTAGAGAAGTACTGAGCTAAATTATTGAATCACACATTTAAAAATATTACATATAGTTTCCATTTACAAAAATATGAGCTTTTAAATACAACCCAAGGCTTGGCCGTGACCAATGTTTGGTTATTGAAGTTAATTTTTATTGATTTTATTCATTTCAGATTTGAATCTGTGTTTGTAATATCATTTCTAGATGTATAGTGAAAAATATGATGTAGCTTTCCATTTACAAAAATATGAGCTTTTAAATACAACCCAAGGCTTGGCCGTGACCAATGTTTGGTTATTGAAGTTAATTTTTATTGATTTTATTCATTTCAGATTTGAATCTGTGTTTGTAATATCATTTCTAGATGTATAGTGAAAAATATGATGTAGCTCTAAGCTACTTGTTAAAATATGAATATGAATTTTTCAAAATTAGTCAACTTTTGAAAGGTTATATCCTTTAAGAAAAAAGTATTAAAGTGTGTTGGCAAGTTCTATCAGACGTTGACGCGTTTAATCAATATTGTAAAATGAAAAAAATACCTGATAGTAATCTAAAATCTAATGAGCAAACATGTAATACTTCTACCTAAAAGTTTTCGGATTCGTAAAAAAAGTAGTCTAGTCAAATCTTGACTAAATATTTGAAATCCAAGTGAAAAGAACTGAGTACGGTTGTGCTACTTTTTTTTATGAGCAATATTTTTGTTAATTTAACAGTTAGCTGGTAGAAAAGTAAATTAAATGATAATTTGAACATTTGTTCATGTAAAAATGCTGCAATACTATCCTTAAATACGATGGATTTGTTATAAAATCAAATCATACAAGAAAAGGGCGAGGGTCACAACCGTCCTTTGGGTGTGTAGGCATAAAAATAGGTATGAACACCAAAATGATTTTTAACGAGTTTTATTGTAATTAATAACAATAATATGCAGCATAACAAAACAAACATTTAGACAAAGCTTATAAATAAAATAGAACATATTTTTTCAAACAAATTGAATTATTAATTGTATTGAATTATCCTTTTCCTTAGTCTTTCTTATTTTGTCTTATTGTTAGTAAAATTCGATTTTTCTTCATATGCTTAATTTTCACCAGAAAAGGACCACCCCTCCCCCTTAGTAATATATTGTGATTTGAAATTAATACTTCCCCTCCCTCACACAACATCACGTGTTTAGTACCTAGAAATAATCATAAAATTTTTGATTTCTTTTTTTTGAAAAATTTTCGATTTTTTTTAAATTGAGGTAAGAAAAAAATACACGTGATATCTTATTAGACCTTTCATACCCCTACGTGATATTTCGTGATTTTTTGTCAAACGCCCCCCTCAGGTGTGATGACGACTGTCATTACTGTACCCTGGCACAACCGTACCCGGTTTCCTCTTTCCATAATTTTATTTTAATATCAAATTTAAAAAAAATTATGATAATGGAAAAAGTAATTTTTCTCCGTTTCAAGTTGTCAATTACCAGAATGTGCGTATGAGCATTTCAATTCGTTACGCTTTCGCGAATCCTTCACGTATTTATGTTATATGAGGACGCCCTCCGCCGCCGTGTAGTGCAATTGCGATTTACATATCATTTTGTATAAAAAACAGTCTGTAATGTTTTCTTCTGTGTTCGCATTAAGAGCTTTATATATTCAAATTCCTCTGATACTAACTGGTCGTGTCGCGCAACTATAAATTACGAGCGTTTTATCTTGATCCCGGACTCCGTTCCCTTTTCAAGTTCTCTGATTTATAAAATGGGCGAGGACGCCGCGACGATGCATTTAATTCGCTGTAAAATTAGTTTTGAAATCTCTCTATGCCGGATAAGAATCAAAAGAATGCGTGTGGCTTTAATTATTTCAGAGATTAGCTACTTGTTCCGGATGGAAAACTCGGATTGAGAGCAGAAAGAAGAAAATTGTAAATGGGTAATGCCGTGCTTATACTGGAAATTCTTATGAGCTTCGGAGAACTTTTCACAAAGGTGAAAATAAGTTAATAGAGGAATTTATGATCTGAACGATGAACGTTTAAGAAAAGCAATTTACTAAGATTTTCACAATTGACTGCTTCGTGTAAACTTAGAAAATCAACTTTATGGAATAAAAGTTTTAAATATTATTATAAATTCGCATTAATGGAAAGTTTCTTGCTCGGATGCAGGTTCAGAATTTTGATAAATTCATACTTAATATATAGAAGACATTTTTTATTAAACGATATGGATAAAATGATTCTTATCTTTATTTTGCTTGTTGATCTGCGTATTTTTTAACTTTCCACGTAGGGTTATAGTGAAAAAAAAAGCAAATGAAAATTTTTATATATCTTTACTTTTGGGAACGTCCATTAATCACGTGATCGTTTTTTTAGGAATTTTGTACCCCCCTCCCCCTTGATGATACATCGTGATACTTGAAATTAGACCCCCTCTCCACCACCAAATATCACATGTATTTTTAGTTTTACGAATTTCTCGAATTACAAAAAAAATCGTAAAATCTTTGATTTTTTTTTTTGAAAATTTAGGTAAAAAATACAAGTGATATCATCTAACAAGCCCCTACCTCCCCCAAATGATTTTCGTGATTTTTTGTCAAACCCCCTCTACCCTAAAACGTGATTAATGGATGCTCCCTTTCAAAGGTTTCTGAACATTTTGGCATACCATAGAAAAAATGGTTGTATGTGTGTGTGTGAGTGTGTTCGCTGACAGAAATATTAATTTAAAAATATATAAATATAATTCAAAAAAAAAAAAAAACATTGGATTCCTTTCGATGGAGCGACGGACCTGATGATTAGTAAATAAGTAGTTAAATTAAATGAAAGTACAATAGTTAATAAGTATTAATTAAATTAAATCTTTAAATTTATTTAATTTCAATTAAATGATGTATTACATGAAGTATAACATAATT
>NW_020538040.1:34703216-34736085 GCF_003426905.1 Ctenocephalides felis | reverse complement strand
TGTTATGTTTTTCTGTGTGTGAGTTTGTGTCATAAGATTTTTCTAGAAAATCGACAGTTTTCCCGAGGAAATGAGAAAAGATTTGTAGACAGCCTCCGCCAGTTGTCGCTCCTGGCGCTTTTCTCGAAACGATTCCGATTGCTAAGCGTATGATTGATTCTTTGCAAAAAAAATCACTAAGACCGATTTTCGATACGCGAAAATCGACTGCGTTCTACGAATTCTTATTACGCGGAAATTTTTTGAAGTACCTCTAAATATAAAATGTAGTAAAAGTATAAATAAAAAATGTAATACTAGTTAATATCTCACTGTTATGTAACAATAATAAAAGTATAATGATTATGTATGCAATTTATTTAGACTAAACTTGTAAAAATATTAGAGAAATAAAACTTATAATCAGTACATAAATGAAGATAGGTTTTGATAAAATACCGCTTGTTATTGAATTTTCTTTATCTAAATTATTTTTGAAGTTAAACTTCTGTAGGTGCGACTAGGGTGTAAATCCGTACAAATGCAACGGAAGTGCGTTACGGCAGATAAGAGTCGATAAGATAAGAGTCGAGTGCCAATAATTCGTCATTCGCTCTCGATATCATTTCTATACGGGTTGATTGTGATTAGACGTCGCGTATGTTAATTGTGATCTGTCGTTGTATGCGTACCGATATCAACAAGGAAATCGGCATAGATAAATAAACATTTTAAAGTTACATCATACAAATCTTGATTTAATGAAAATGTCTGAATCAGAAGAATATTTTACCCTGTCTCCCGTAAATAATTATAATGAAAATAATAAAAAAATGCAGCATATGTGCCGTATATAAAACATAAGTATATAGAAATAATTTCTATATTATTCGTAGTTTCTGTAAGTCTTTGATGTTATTGAAATGGAAAACATTTTTTAGGCAAAACAAATATTACAATTGTTCAAGGAATGAGATTATATCGAAGGCGAAAAAGTAAAAAAAAAATAATATTAGTCAATAAATGTATATTAATTTTAATTACATGAAGTTCTTCAAATACAATTATTACATGATGAGTGAAGTTGCGAAAACAATATTTTTAAGCGTTGTTTAACATAATCCACTGTGTGAACGAATATTGTAGAATTTATTAATCAGCAATTACTTCATTTCTCTAATGAAGGTTCATTTCTAATTTCTCATTACAATGACAAACCAATGTCGTATTTGAAGTATGACTTTAATTACATTATTGTTTTAAAATATTATACATACTTTTTATGCTATTATAAGTATATAATTTATAATTTATCATTTATAAATGTGTATAATGGTTGACACTAATAAATATGTGCATCACGAGTATTATCATATTGCTAATAAACATTACTCAAAATTGTTATATGATGTATTTATTTTTACTTAAATGCCATCTTGTACAGTAGCAATTAAGTTTTACTTCAATCGCGTGTGATCTACTTATGTGTGGTTATATACTTGTTGACTTATTTGCATTTTGAATAAAAAGCATAACTTGTACATGCATCTAAGTTACATTCGGCCCAAGATAAAAACTTTAAAATATAAAATAAAAGAATGATGCAAAATTTTCAAGAATCGAATTACGTTTTGTACATTCTCAGTGGTTGACTTCTTCGAAATGGTAGAAATTATTTGTAAAAAATTTTTTAGATATTTCAAATATATATATATATATATATATATATATATATATATATATATATATCGTTTACAAAGTGTAGGAGACAAATGGAGATTCCCTGGGATTTATACAACACACAGGTTTCAGGAGCTTACAAGATCTGTCTGGACAAAGCTGAAGGAAACATACGAGACAAATATATAAGTCTATGTGTGCCAAACGGATATATTTCTCGATGTAAGTAATGAAATATTGTCGAGAGCAGTAAGAAGACTGAAATATTTTTACTTTTGTTTATGGATAAGGTGTTCTATACATTTCAGGATTCATAGAAATGCCAACTGAGGAAACAAATGCGAAATTATAGACGAGGGGCTTGAGAGATTTATAGATTTGTTACTTAAGTTGATCGAAACCTTTCTTCTTGAAATTTTATACAATTATACATATATCGTGAAGTTCATGCTACTTGTCTCAAGGTAGTATGAGTAAGTTGTGATCAACAATATTTTTATATCAAATAAAATTTTGTAAAATAAAAATAGTTACAATTTATTGTTGTTATACTATTCATTTTATTTAAATAATTATAATAGAATAAATTTATATCCTAATACAAATATTTAACTACTAATTCAAAGTACATTCAAAGTCAAATGCATTCTAATTTACTACAAAGGTTATCAACACCTGTACCGTTTGAATTCTTTGAATTATATTATAAATGAATTTACTGGTAAAAACGTATTCACCTATTTTCGAATTTTGTTCACAAGGCAACCGCAATAAGACTGCAAACTCATCAAAGGTTCAATAATTTGGCATAACTTATTTATCAATATCATACTCAAAAAAGAAAACTGTCCTTAAACTTCAATCAGTTCTTCGTTCCGTTAACACGTGTAAAATGTTATTTGAATCATTCTAAAAAAATCTATTTTTTGCATTTTATGCCTCATATCTTTAAAACCGCTAGACATGCATTTGCCAAAAACTAATCAGCAAGTCTCCCCATTAATAGCAAGTACATAATTTTTGAATCATTTAATTCGGTTGATCCGTTCTCTCAAAATCGTGTAAATCTGTTAATTTTTTCTACTATAATTTAAATAAATACACAAAATTTAAAATAAAGCCATAAAATTAGTTTTGAAAAAATTCAGTATCTTTGTAAACTTCATGGTTAGCAGAAATCTACATGACATACCTACAAGTTTCTATAATTATGAATTTAATAACAAAATTTTTAAAATAATTTTATAAAAAGTGCTCTATGAACAATAATACAATTATTTAAATTTTACTTTTTGCCCTTGAATTTATTGTTTACGATAATCATATTATTTTTACCACAAACTGAATATTAACAAGATTTACAGTAATAATAAAGATAAATTTTATGAAAGTTGAAATAGTTGTTTTCATTGCCTTGAACTGAAATTCAGTAGTCATGTCAACAAAATAAAACAAATGTACATTTTATATTAAAAAAACAAAAATTATTTTCATAAATATATTTTCATAAGAGAGAATTGTTTTCAATATTTTTATATAAAGCGAAGAAAACTATTTAAATTTATTAAATTTTAAAAGAACAATAGTCAAGTCGATTGGATTGGATATAACTTCAAATCCAGAGGAATGCACATAGTCGAATGGATTGGATATAGGACATGGATCGGTATGATTGGTGATGGTTCTAAAGACTTATCATCACCATGCTGGTTACGAAAATCGATTGAAACTTTGTTGGTCCTCACTTGTGGATTTATTTGACTTTCTGAGGTCAGACATAGGATTTCTGATGGTTCAAGAAAGCATGACTTGTCCAATGACATTATCTGCATTTACCCCTTAGTCTGAGGCGAAATCCGCCGATAACAGGTTGAATGTAAAAGTCAAGCATCTTCGATTTTACGTGTGTGGTTAGATTGAATTTGACGTTTCGAACGATGGGCCTTTGTGTTGGTGAGCCTTTCTTGCATTGTTTTCATCCGAATGGGGACTGCGATGAGGTGAGCAATCAAGGTGGGGATCTATGGTTGCTGCAGCTTCGCTAATCCAGGAAGGACGACGATTACCTTCTTCACGTTGTCAAAAAAAATTTACTTAATTTCGGTTTCGAGGTCTATCAAGATACTGTCCACACCATCGATTGAAATTAGCAAACTTTAATTAATATGAAGTATTATTGACATTGTATTATTTTTCTCGAAATTTTCAATTTTCATATTCAAAAGCAAGAATTTTATTGTTTGAAAAAACGAAAAAGAAAATAATATGTAAAATATATATATATATAAAATATTGACGTAGTATTTACTTTCTCTGAACTTTTTAAATAAACTTTTCAATACAATATTTCTCTGTTAATTACATTTATATATATATATATATATATATATATATATATATATATGAATGTTGTGCTGTCCTAAAATTCATTGTTTACGATTTTTAAATAATATACTAATGTTTCTTGAAACTTCTTTGTAGTTCAGAGGTAAGCGTCTTGAAACCAGAGAGTTTCAGGTTCGTTAATCGAATGGAATAGCTAGTCAAACAGTAGTAAATTGGTTTTTATTTGAAAATATAAATTGAAATAAAAACACAAAAAGCCAAAATGTTCAGAAACGTAAAGATACGCAATATTTTTATTTTCGATTTTTTGCTATTACTATAACCTACCCTACGGGAAGTTTTTAATTTAAAATAAATCCTAAAATTAGTTTTTAGGAGTTGAGAAGAATCCAGTAATTTCACACTTCATGGCAATCATAATTCTACATGACACACTGAAAGTTCCTAAAATTATGAATTTAATCACAAAAACTTGGAATTCAGCAATAATTATATTTATCGTTTATAGTTTATAAACTATATATTTGGTAAGTTCTATTAAAAAAGATATGATCATACTGCAATATCATATTGCAATGCTGTCACTAAAATTTATAAACAAATTCTTCATTTTCAATTTATTTAGTTATATGAAATTTACATTATATATTATTTATATAAATTTTTTGTTTGTGCTATCCTTAAACTTATGCTTTACGGTTTTATTAACCAGATTTAGAGCATTAACTAACAATAAGTTAAATTTTATAGAAGTTCAAATTTTGGAACCTCAAACTAAAATCCGGTATTCATGTCAAGTCAACTGATAAAATAAATGCACATTTTATAATAAAAATAAAAAAATATTTCAATAAAATCAATATCGAATATCGAATTAAACTATTGGGGCGCATGGCATCGTGCCTTAAGGCAAATTGTACCAAAAATTATTATTTTTTTAAAAACGATTAACATTTTTGAAAAAGTTTTACTTAAAAAAAGTTAGATTTTTGAGAAACTATAAATTTGACACAAAATTACTTTTTTTGAAAAAAAAAATTGACATATTTTGACATATTTTGAAAATTCTGAACTTTTTTTCAAAGCAATCGCACTGCTTTAACTGCATAGAGACGATATGTCAAAGCGCGTAAGCGCCACGTCGCCGTCTAACGGATAAGCATTGGTACTGAACCCATAGGAATATAAATAAAATTTATACTTATTGTTAAAATCTCTATAAAATATCTGATAATTTGATGTGCATATGTCTAATGATCATTTTTGACCGCCAAATGGCATTTTGTTTACTTTTTTTTTATTAAATCTCCGAAACCGCTAGGCCTGCCTTCATGAAAATTTGATCAATTCTTCATCTTGTCAATACAAGAAATTTTTTTTGAATTATTAAAATCGGACGCTCCGTTCTCTTAAAAACTGAATTACCATTTCTGGCATTTTTTGCCCCGTATCTTCGGAACGGCTAGACCTGCCTTCACCAAAAACTAATCAACACGTCTCCTTATCAATACAAATCGAATGTTGTTTGAATTATTCAAATCGGTTGATCGGTGTTCCCGAAATCGTCGACGAAAATTTGTATCCGCACACACACACACGCACATACACACACACATAGATACACACACACATACATCGATTTTTTCTAAGGTATGCCAAAATGTTCAGAAGATTTTGAAACGTAAAGATATATAAAAATTTTCATTTTCGATTTTTTTGCGATTACTATAACTTGCCCTACGGAAAGTTAAATATTTCAATAAGATCAATATCAAACATCGAATTAAATAAAGAAATGAACTTAAAATACGTGAACAAGCTTATATATATATAACACTACTTGCTCCAATTTCAATTTTTATTTTCAGGCAGACTCCAAATTTTAATCTGTTTATTAATTATTATTAATCTAATGTTCGATAATAAGTCGTGTTCCTGCAGTTCCTGTAGATTCGCCTGAAGGCATATTGCCATGTACCTCTAGTTAATTAATTACACGAGTCAATTTAATTGAAAATATAGAGTCTATTACTACACTGATAGCACCATAAATATCTCCTCTGATTCCATTACATCACATGTGGCGAAGTGTTACTTTGAACCGAAAAGGGAAGCACTACTTAATAGATCAGCTCGGGGGAGAGAAGTGCTGCTAAGTAAAATATTTCATGTCTGAAGGGGACAATATGCAATTTATCTTATAATGGAATTGTTAAAATACGCGATACATGCTTTTGACACAATAGAATCTTTCGCCAATGGCAAAGGAAAGGAACTCCCTGGCTCTCAACTCAGTCTCTCTCCAGCACCAGCTGGTTGACAGTCGACGTTTTTGATTTTATAATTGAAAACTACTCGCTAGGGGTTGCTTCATCAAATTATAGGGCGACATTGTAAATAAATGTATTGTAAGTGCTTAGGTAATGGAATGTGCGTTTGGTTCTGACTGGTTATGGTAGGTGGGTGGGTAACTCAAATGCAGGCGTATGAAAGGAGGACTACTGGTGCTTGTACAACGGTGGTGTCTTTTAAGGGGGTATTTTAGTGTAGAGTGATGGATTTTAGGTCATTTTTAAATTTTCGTAAAAAAAAAGCAATGAATGTTTTTAATATCTATTTTTTTTCCACTTGTTTATTAATATTATAAAAATACAAAACAAAAATTTAAAAATAAAAATGTTGAAAATTGTAAAAACTGGCAGCTGATGAAGTGGGTGGTCTCAAAAAATTGGCACCGCAGTCTTGACATGATTTCAGCCCTCCTAGCCATCGGAAATGCAAAAAATAAAAAAATTATTAATCTACCATAATGTCGCAATCGCCCGAACTAGCAACGAGTAAAAAATTTTTTTTTACAAATTGGCGACTGTTTGATAAAAAGTGCTTTTTTATTGTTTTTTTTGAGTTTCTCGAATTTTTTAAAAATAGTAAAAATTGGAATTTAGAAATAATTCTAGTTCGGGCTATAGATAGGTTTATAAACAAGACTCTCTGAACATTTCAAGTGAATCGGTCGATTAAAACTCGAGAAATCGTGTCAACAGTACTGAAAAAGTCTGTTCTGAGAAAAACGCATTTAAAGTTTTGCGAGAAGCCAAACCAGTATGGAGACCGAGTCAGTAAAATGCCTATATCTCCGAAAATAATTCAAATTCACAAAAACCTTCTCGTACCCATATTCTTAGATAGTTAAACTTTGAAAATATGAAATGAAAAAAAAATCGATTTTTTCAATCGATTACAATATTCCCTTAATATAATTATGCCTATTGATCCAGTCATTATAGTAAGTTCACCTTGAAATTCGAGATACCCAGCTGTAAATCTGTAAATACCCTAAAATAGCACCCTAAAAGTTATCTCAAAACCTACGTATGGTACGTACACCCTACCATATTTTTAGGGTGCTATTTTAGGATATTTACAGACTTACAGCTGGGTATCGCAAATTCCGAGATTCTTACCTAATTTAAGCTTAAGCTTACTGGACTATATATCAAACATGTACTAGATTATTAATTAATTGATTTTATTTATTGCATGCTGAATTTGACAAAATTGCTTGTAGTGTATAGTACACAAAAACGCAGGTTGACCATAAAACAACAATAATTTCCTCCAAATAAAATCGGCAAGAGATTTATACTTATGGATGCTAATTTATGATGAATCGTGCCTTGCCGATATTCTATAATTAACTAGTAGATGCATAGCTTCGTGCCTCAATTTTTGGAAAAAATAGATTTTGCCGTAATCTAACAGATAAACATAAGTACGCAAACAAAATTTGTTGAAAAAAAATTAAAATCTCTATAAAATAGATCATGATTTGATGTCCATATGTATATATATATGCACATTTAATAATAATTTTTAATCGCAAAATGGCTCTTTTTTATTCGAACTTATAAACCTCAAACAGCTGATTAAATTTTTGGAAGACAGCCAAAAAATTAATCGGCTGTTTGTTTCGTAAGCACAAATAAAATGTTTTTTAAATAATTGAAATCAAAAACTCCGTTATCTCAAAAACTGAATTATCATTTTTGGGCCTTTTTGCCTCGTGTATTCAAATGGCTGGACCTGCCTTCGCCAGAAACCAATCAAAAAATTATATTTTTTAATTCACTAATAATCACACAAAATATTTTCACCAAATTATATGAAATTTACATAGTAACTTATGTGCAATTTATTTTTTTTAATGTTGTGCAGCTCCTAAATTTATTGTTTGCGATATTTATATTATTTTTACCAAAAACTTAATATTAACAAGATTTATATTAATAATGCAGATAAATTTTATTAAAGTTCAAATACTTGTTTTTTATGGGCCTAAACTGAAATCCAGTAGTCATGTCAATAAAATAAAACAAATGTACATTTTATATTAAACAAAAACAAAAATTATTTTTTTAAATATATTTTCATAAGAGAGAATTTTTTGCAATATTTTTCATATAAAGCGAAGAAAACTATTTAAAATTATTACATTTAAAAAGTACAATGGTAAAGTCTACTCCACATTTATTTTTTCTACTAATAACTTCGAATCCTGAGGAATGCACATAGTCGAATGGATTGGATATGGGACATTGATCGGTATGATTGGTGATGGTTCTAAAGACTTATCATCACCATGCTGGTTACGAAAATCGATTGAAACTTTGTTGGTCCTCACTTGTGGATTTATTTGACTTTCTGAGGTCAGACATAGGATTTCTGATGGTTCAAGAAAGCATGACTTGTCCAATGACATTATCTGCATTTACCCCATAGTCGGAGGCGAAATCCACCGATTCCAGAATAAATGTAAAAGTCAAGCATCTTCGATTTTACGCGTGTGGTTAGATGGAGTTTGACGTTCCGATCGATGGGCCTTTGTGTTGGTGAGCCTTTCTTGCATTGTTTTTATCCGAATGGCGACTGTGATGAGGTGAGCAACCAAGGTGGGGATCTATGGTTACTGCAGCTTCGCTAATCTAATGGAGAACGACGATTACCTTCTTCACGTTGTCAAAAAAATTTACTAAATTTCGGTTTGGAAGTCTATCAAGATACTCACCACACTATTGATTGAAGTTAGCAAATTAATATAAAGTATTAATAAAACTGTATTATTGTTCTAAAAATTTTAAGTTTTCATATTCAAATGCAAGAATTTTATTGTGTAAAAACAATGTAAATAATATGTGAAATAAATAATAAAATATAAAATATTGACGTATTATTTACTTTTTCTGAACTCTTTAAATGAACTCTCCAATTCAATATTTTTCTATTAATTACATTATATATTTTTATGAATGCTGTGCTGTCCTAAAAGTTATTGTTTACGATTTTTAAATATTATTACTAATATTTCTTGGAGCTTTCAGGTTTAGAGAGTTTCAGGTTCGTTAATCGATAGGAATAGATAGTTATCGAAGAGTAGTGAATTTTTATTGAATTGACATTTAATCTACCGGGAGTGTTCCACGATTGTCGGCAACGTTCGTTCACACAGTCACGTCACAGTTCCCTTCAGTATTTTGACTCTTCATGGCAGTTCATGTACTATAAGGTATGATTGAGATACATTTTCACTCACATTCAATAAATTTATAACATATATACGATTAGCAACCGCATAATTGAAAACAGGACTTAATTCAAACTCTACAAACGTGGTAAATACATCGCACGAAAATAGAAACTAATAAATTAGTTTGACTGTATTATAAAATAACCAAGAGTGGTTTATGAATTTAAGCTTCTTAAGCATAGATTCAAAGTTGTAAGTAGCTACTATCACATTATTCACAAAAGCTCTCATTAGATAATCGATTCCAGCGGAGAGCTAAAATCTAAAACCGCTCTCTCGGAGCTGATGCATAATCTATAATAACAACGTTAAGCTGAATTATTATTTTGACATGGCAATAAGTTTATTATCCCTTTAATCCTGAATCCTGCAGACTCCTGCTGGCTGGCTCCTGCTTTCCTGTTTCACATTTTCTATGAGGCAACATCGCTTGGAACGTTTTGTTTTTCTCATATTACCTCGATATTTTTGCCGTTTCATCCACTGAGTTTAACTTTTTATATTGGTTTCGGTTCGCTTGTAAAATATCGCGAAAGCGTTTGAGACTCAATCTCATGTCGTATATAGGTTTCTATAGCGTTCTACGCCAATGGTTCTTAACAAAATCCATATTTTCTATGGAACACGCGAATCAAAGCTAAGTTCTCGATATTCACGCTTATACTTGATTGAATGCCTTAATAGAAATATCACATTTTTGTTTGTTTAGTTACTTCCCGTACCGTAAGATGTAGTAATCTCAAAAAATAGAAAGTAATTTTTTATACGTTAATGTTTAAAAAGCTCATATTATTTGTTTAAACTATTTCTAAACCAAAAGTTGATTCAGAAATGTTCGTAGTCTTTATAAATTAGCCTGACATCACGCAGCACTGATACGGGTTACACTTGAAAATATAGATGGTAATGGGTTTCTAGGAGAAATAGCCTTTCGAGGCATTTTTGCAATGTTGTAAATTAGAAAGGGCACCGTGAGGTGATTTTTTTAATGTTCAGAATTGAAACTAAAAGTAATTACATATTAGACATTAAGAACAATCAATTAATAGCCAATTCGTAACATTATTGCAATAAAAAAATAAAAGTTAAAAAACAAACAAAATTCAGAATGCATACTATCTGAGTGCTTCCAAGAACCTTATCTCATATTTGATTATATAAACATTTTGAAACTAAATTGCGAAGTCAAAATTATTTATTTCAACTATATAAGGAAACTTTAGATATTTGAAAATTTTAAAATTTTTAGAAAATTCTGATATATTTCGAAAGTTTGGTACACACACACATATATCCATTTTTTCAAATGTTCAGGACATTTTGAAACGTATTAAGCAAAATTTTTCATTTCCAATTTTTTTTTCAATCATTATAATTTATCATTCGGGAAGTTGAAAACCAAAATTATGCCTTTTAGGAAATTTCATTTAAATTATAAATATGAACATAATGTTAGATGTTAGAAACAACTAGAGACATTAATACACCATTCATTAAACAATCACTTTTTATATTACAAAATATTTGTTGCAAATATTCCGTAGGGTATAAGTTATAGTAACCGTCCAAAAATCGAAAATGAAAATTTTTGCATATATTTACATTTTAAAAGTTTCTGAACATTTTTGCACACCTTAGAAAAAATGATTTGAGTGTGTGTGCGTGTTTTGTGTGGATACAATTTTTATAAGATACTAATATTAATAGTAAGTATTACCATCTCAAAACTGTCTAAACTTTTTCATGTAAAATTTACGTAGATTGCTAATTGGACAAACATATATTAAATAACTTTAATTATGAGATTTTTTGCCTTATTCAAAAAATTATATTTAAATGTTTCCATAAAATATTTATTGGTTAAATCACTAGCTTAAATTGTCATATTTTTATGACTTAATATTTAATTAATTTAATGTTTCTATAAAATATCTATTTATAAAATCAATAGCTTAAATTGTCAATTTTTTGACATAATATTTCAAAACATAATTAAACTTGAGATACATTACGTAAAAAATTTGTTACTCTAGCATGTTTCTTGTGTGTGAAAGTTATGCAATATAATTTATTTTAGAATTAATATAATTTATCAGTGAATGAAGTAAAAGTTTATCAAGATATACCTAAAATTACAATTTCATTATATTTTTGAATAATATTTTATTAAA
The DNA here is from genome assembly GCF_003426905.1 of Ctenocephalides felis. NCBI lineage: Eukaryota > Metazoa > Arthropoda > Insecta > Siphonaptera > Pulicidae > Ctenocephalides > Ctenocephalides felis. The sequence goes on along the minus strand of NW_020538040.1, from coordinate 34,724,325 downwards.
TATTATTTACCCATTGGCGAAGATCATAGTCTACTATGAAAATATATATACACAGGTGACACAATTAAGGTCTAATATTTTAAAACGTTACTAAATATATTTTTTATTTATATAAGCTCGATTTAAACTTTAATCTTTATATACAATCTCCATAACTTGTTTGTCTCAATACCAAAATCACCCAGTATATAAAAAAATTCGTCAGTCATGACAAAATAGAGTTGTTTGAAACTGAGAATATGTTTTACTTATTTTATCACTTTCAAAGTTTGGGTGTCACTCTAGTTTTCAATGGAATGACGAAGAAAAATATTATGTGCAAGAAAATGCCAAAAAGACGTTCACAATAGCTTTGACAAATTGAGAAGCCGAACTCTTTCAACGCGGTTAATTTTAAATGTAACATAATATTAATATTATTTGAAGTATTGACAATAGATAATTATTAGGTAAAATACAAATATAAAAAAATTAGAGGGTTTAGCTAATGCTGCAGTAAAATAGACCAATCTTATAGCAAGCGTTTTAATAAAAAAAAAACAAAAAATATTTCATTAAATTATTTTTATGAGTGATTTTTTTAAATATTTTTATATAAATTGAAGAAAACTTTTCAAAATTACAACATAAAAAACATACATGGCTAAAATCTACACCACATTTCTTTGTCCTACAAATAACTTCAAATCCAGAGGAATGCACATGATCGAATCTATTCGTATAATTGGGGCTGCTTCGAAAGACTTATCATCACCATGCTGGTTATGAAAAGCGATTGAATCTTGGTCGGTTCTTCCCTTGCGGATAATATTTGAAAATTTCATAAGGTAAGGCGTAGGATTCCTGACTGTTTAAGAAAGTATGACTTGTCCAATGTCATTACCTGAATTTACTCCATAATCGGGAGCAAAATCCACCGATTCCAGGTTGAATGTAAAAGTCAAGCCTCTTCGTTTTTACGAGTGTGGTTAGATGGAATTTGACGTTCCGATCGATGAGTCTTCATGTTGGTGAGCCTTTCTCGCACTGTTTTCATCCGATTAGGGACTGCGATGAGGTGAGCAACCAAGGTGGGGATCTACAGTTGCTGCAGCTTCGCTAATCCGATGAAGGACGACGATTACCTTTTCCACGTCGTCAATCAAATTTACTTTATTTCAGCTTTGAAGTTCATCAACATACTGCCCACAGCCGAGATTAAACTTAGCAAACTTTAATTAGCATGAAGTACTAAAAAAATTGAAGGAATTTTTCAATAACTTTTAATTTCTAACTTAAAAACAACGATTTTTATTGGATTAAAAAAACAGTTTAAAATATGAGTATATGAAAAACATGTATAAAATATTGACGTAGTAATTGTTTTTTTTTTGTTTTATATTATGATTAGGAATAGGGCAAGAGTGACGTCAGCGGATAAACGTGCGTTGCCGAATTTCGTCGGATACTTTCGATTTTATAATTATGTTCGTATGAATTTTGTATTTGGTAAAGTTATCTATAATTATTTGGGTGTAAATAAAATAAAAATTGAGTTTAATTTCGAGAACAATTTTTAGAGTGAAGGTAGATCTCGAAATGTAGAAATTTTTTTAAAGACTTTAGATGTTTTTTTAGATGGCAACTCAGACATTTGTCCTACCTCTGTGCTGAAACCTGCTATTAGAATTTCTGCAAAATTGATGAATGTTTTATTGATGCAGTAAATTGGAGAAAAAAATATTTTCCTTGGGGAACATATTGCTATCTATATTTTCAACTGAAAACAGATGTCACTGTTGTTGGACAAGAAATCCGATTGCCCTAATCACAGTTCCACGGGAGAGCCTCATAATCAATATCAATGCCTTATTTTTTAATTATTATTAATTGACTTCTGATAAATCCATCTACTTCTACAAATGTACGTATAGTATAGTGGTTATTTATTTCAACATCTCTTCCACCTGTGTTCGTACATGTAATATGTAAACATTATTAATATGCAGGCGCGTAATAATTCAACTGAATTATATGAGCGTAATGTATTCAGACATACATATATCAAAACAGTACAATGTTTATAGTTGCTTAGTATATGGTTGGCGGAGTTTGGGAATAGGTTGTTGTTTTGCTCGACTCATATGTCGTTTAATATCCCGAAGCCATCATTGATAATAATGGTACATTTGGTGATTTATCTGGTTTAGGCTCTATTAGGCATTCGCCAAAACCCGACTGAATTATAATTAGAGAATTAAAAGGCACACACCATACGCCACAGGTTAATGTGGTTATACAATAACTGTACATATTTACACGGCGACCACCATAAATACTAATTTATATATATATATATATATATATATATATATATATATATCGTATCAGGGTGTTAGTTGCTATTGTTATTTTTATAGGGCAAAATTTAAAACAACATTTTCCCTACCCTAAATTTTCGCTCTCCAAAAGCCCTTAACATGTACGTAATAGCCATTTTTGTAATTCATTAATTTTTCATCTTGTTTGCAAATAAGACGATGATTTGGTCAGTTATCAGTATGCTTCAGTTTATTTCGATTAACATTTTTTGGAGTCTAAGGTAAAACTATTTTATTTTTGGAAAAATAACATTAAAATATCAAAACAGTTAAACAGTTATTTCTGTTAACGGGGTATTCTAGTGTAGAGCAATGAATTTTTGGTCATTTTTAAAGTGTCGTAGAAGAAAGCAATGCATGTTTTTACTATCCATTTTTTACCACTTGTGTATTAATATTATTAAAATACAAAACAAAAATTAGAAAAAAAACGTTGAAATTTGAAAAAATGGCTGCTGATGAAGTGGGGGGTCTCAAAAAATTGGCACCTCAGTCTTGGCATGATTTTAGCCCTTCTAGCCATCCGAAATAAAAGAAATAAAAAAATTATTAATTCACAATGATGTCGCAATCGCCCGAACTAGCGATGATTAAAAAAAGTTTTTTACAAATTGGCGACTGTTTGAAAAAAAAGTTTTTTTTTACCGTTTTTTGAGTTTCTCGAATTTTTTAAAAATAGTAAAGATTGAAATTTGGAGATGATGCTAGTTCGGGCTATAGATAGGTCTATTAACAAGATTGTCTGAATATTTCAAGTAAATCGGTCGAGTAGAACACTAGAAATCGTGTCAACAGTACTGAAAAAGTCTGTTCTGAGAAAAACGCATTTCAAGTTTTGCGTGAAGTTTTTTTATGTCAAAGTCATAAAATGATATGTTATACTTATTTTATTCAATCTGCCATTCCTGCTTTATGCATCGGACATTCTTCTACTTCAAAAAAACTATTTTCTGCATTTCTCTCTTTCAATCGAGCAGTTCCAGCCTACTTTGAGCCTCCTTGGAAGCGTTGGATGTACATATTTCAGATCGCTTAATCGAGTGAATGAGTTTCTGGCCCAATTTGCATTACCATAAGAGTCATCATATTTAAAATCGGAAAGAAACCTTCATTGAATATGCAAACAGCAATAAATGTTGCTATTTCAATTACCCGAGATCGGGAATATATATGCTTCGGCGCGAAAATCCAAATGAACGAGTTTAGAGACTTATTATTGTTCTGAGTTTCTGAACCTAAACATCAAATTAATAATTCATTTGACGATAAACTGTCATAAATTGGTTTAAGGAATTAGCTTTTTATGACATTACTGAATTTTCTCAATTTGATTTGATTTTCACTATTTTCTTGCATAATCCCTATCCTTTATCTATGTAGTCTGACCGTTTGATCGCCTGTACAACCATCTTTTTCTTTTTTATTTTTTGTTTTTTTATTGCTGTTTTATTAATTTGATTTTTTTACGGTTTTAAATGAGAATAACTTTGGCAAGAATTTTGAGCTTGACTGGTGGCCAAATAGACTTCAATATGATGATCTTGATGATGAACATTGTATTTAATGTTCGAATGCCTTTTTTCAGCTCTTTTTTTTTCAGAAGCGAGTATTCGTGCAGCTACTATGATTATTATAAAATGACTATTCTATTAATATTAATTATGATATTCATTAAAACTATCACAAATACTGACATTGACGTTGTCAATAGTTCAGTGATAATTCTTTCCATCTTTGAAGAGCTTGTAAGTAAATGGCTAGAACTACTGGACCCGAAACAGAGGACACCAATGGGTTTGATGTCGCTTTGAGCAGCCTGTTGTCAAGCAGTAGTGACAACGGTTTTCACTTGGAGATAGTGAGAATAGCCTCGATCCGGCATTGCTGCAGCAATTAATATTCGCCCTATTACACAAATTGTAATAATAATTTATGACAAAGAGATGAGACAACTATTCTGGCCATCTGTCGAACAAACTAGTATTAGGTATTGTATTAAGTCAAATCAGCACGCACGCAGCTTATAGGACTTGTGAGTTCTTATTGCTGTTCATACAATAATAAAAAAATCTTTGGAGGGTATACGATGTTTATTTAATCTGAAGTTGAGCAATTTTGTGAAAAGCATTATATATGTAACGCTTGCTAGTTGGTGTATATATAAAATGATTCTTCTATGTTTAAAATAGTTATTGCAATCAAAATTGTTAACAGCCAGTCGATTTTGCAACTGTCCCATATGGCAACAACTCTCTCTATTAAAACATAAATAAGTGATATTCTATTCCGAATTGTTTAACGATTAGACATGATAACTCTAAAGCCATATGAATTCAACTCATATTAAAACACCTCAAAGTAACAACCTCCAAATATCTGATCGAAGGCCCTTCAACAATAGCAGTCAGTTAATACATATATCTAAGGACTTAAAGTCGAATGAACATTTCTGTATGCGGTTATCGATGCGATATAAACTAATACAATGGTATTTTCTCTCAATCAGCGTCCGGATGCAAATATTAATAGTTGGCACAATGGAAAACATTTCGATGGTTAGTCCACTTGGCGGTTTATTGTCCGCTCTGAGCCGCATTGAAGGCGGTGCACGGAAATTCGCGCGTAACAAAACAAAGCAACTTCGACACGCGTCATAAGCGGTGGTCATTCAAATAATTTATGAACTAGTTATGTAAACTATTCGCACGTTTGAATTTAGGCAGGGATGGCCGTGGAAAATTGATATTTGATTCTTTCTTCCATAAATATAAGATTACACGAACAGCATACTTACATTTATTAAAATGTTTGAAATTTTCTAATGGACAAACAACTCCCTGTCATCACATAAAATTGTGGAAAAGGCCTATATCTTGTATTTTTATATTTCATACTTAGTAGTTTTTATATTTCATATAGTAATGCAAAATCACTTTCACCAATATGTGTGAAACATGGAGATTTGTGCATATTATCAGGCCGGATGGTACCTGAGTTTTTTTTAACTCTGCTGATGTTGGTACGCCAGGTACACGACTGCCGAGATAAATGTAAGCTATTGATACTATAAGCTATTTATACTAGAAGCAATAAAATATGTAAATTGCAGTCATCACCAAATACATTTAAAAAAAAATTCTGCATTTTCAAAATTGTCTGCCACCATGTTAACCGCGCGATAATCGTCTGCCATTGGCATTTTCCGATAGTAATAATATTATATTTTCAAATTTTTGAAACGGCAGCCGTCGTAAAATAGTTCGGAAATTGGCGAAAAGAAGGTACCTTTACCAGCTGCGCAGTAGCTGTGTCCGCCACTTTGGGCTTAGTCAGTCCCCATCTCATGTAGGTTAGGTATAGAGGAATCGATGCACAAAATCTCAGGTGTCGTAAAATACATACTGTCATCCGCCCACGGGCTTTTAGTCTATAATATTTGCGACACATATAAATATCTCCCCATTTTCGCAGTGCTAATATTTTTCCTTAATTTACTTTTTCACATCGTTTTGATCACTTTTGACAAAGTTGATGAAATGGATGGATGAAATAGTGATGCTCTTCCAAATCCAGGTCCAGATATGTGAGCACCACGAATGAGTGATTTTCTTCCCTACCTTGTTTATCATTATTGTTATTATTATCATTACCATTTGAATATTATACAGTTTTTTTTATACATTTCATTTCCAAACATCTGCTTCCATGCTTCCCAGTCCTATACTTCGCCTTATAGTTCCAGAATTTCTTTTTCCTCTTAGTCCTCTTTTCAGTCCTTCTAATTCAGTTTTTTGACAACTTTTTTTAATAGAAGGCACTTTTTTTGCAGAGTCTGTTATGAGTCCGAACCAGTTATTTTCATGATTGTGCTTGGTAGAGTTCTCTCGTAGTTCAGATTTTCTCAGCACTTCTTCATTTGTTGTTTTATCATTCCACTCCATTTTCAGAACCTTCCATTTTCTGTCGATTCCTTTCCAAGTTTTCTGATCCGCAAAGATCTATGCTCAAACACTCTTTTAGCTTCTTCTGTAAGTTACTTACTTACTGGTTAGTAGCTTTATCTTTTTTGTGAATACCGCTTTAGTTCTTGCTAACCTTGCCCTGATCTATTGCGTGCAGTATTCGTCTCTGGTCAAGATGCTTCCGAGTCTCATCGCATTTTTACACTTATCAGTTTTGATTAATCGATGTGGATGTCCATTCTGTATCGTCTTCTCACTTAAAGAACTCTGCCCATCACGCTTCATAATTTAGATTTAATTGTCGATATCATCATCAAATGATCTGCATACTTCAAATTGGTTTTTCTTCCTCTAATCAAAAAATTACCAGACCCTTTGGGTGCCTTATTGACGAGCCAATCTCCATACAGATTGAAGAAGATCGGTGGCATGCAGCATCCTGCCGCACTCGTATACCTTTGTCAACGCTGTTTCTATCTCCCTAATTCAATCAAACCTATACTTTTTACTTTTTTATTATTTATAGTATATTTCAAGCATCAGATCTATCAGCTGAAAGTGAACGTTGAAAATCAACTTTTTATCCTATATTTGGATATTTGGAGATTATCCTGTTTTTGGATCAGCCTGGGGTCTCTCCAATCGATGCCAATCTTGTTCAAAATCTCAAAAGCGTATTACAGTTCATTTTGTCGAAGGTTTTCTTCAAATCTATGACACAGATGCAAATGAACTTGTTAACGCCGAGACATTTGTTCGAAATTATGCTCAATATTCTGATGCCGTCGCTCTTTCTTTTTTGAAACCAAAATAATTCTTACTTCGGTGCAGACATACTTTACCATCTGATTTTGGAGTCGACCCGAGAGGATTTTAGCCAGACTATTTTATTGAGTGTAAGGTCAGACGAATCGTTCTATGGTAATTGCAATTGCTTCATTATTAAATTTATCCATACATTATATGACATCAAGTCAATAATTCGCAAACTGCCAAAAAATCTAAATTTAATAAGAACTGCCTCCAGTTATGCAGTTCTTTGCAGCGATCATGCAATGGATTCGAGTGGATTCGAGTCAACAACTCTGATCAGGAATAAAAAAAAATAGATGGTCAAGGGATGTTATTTTTATAAATTTTTATTTTATATATTTGTAAAAAGTTCATTTTTGATTAATAATTTTGCATAATAAATAAGTTGCACAAAAAATAAGAAAGAAAGAAAACATAGAATGGTTTTTACCTAGTAGAATTTAATTTTTAAAAATAATATGCGATAATATGTTCCTAAAATATTCAGTCAGTATATTTCTAAAAGTGTGAAGACACCACATTGGTTCCTAATAATATGCATAAATCATTATTCAATATTCAATATATCATTATTCAATAGAGAATTGTGCTTAGTTTTCGGCCAGCACTGTGTTTTCATATCGCGCTGTGGTTATTGAATAGGAATTATTTCAATAAACAAGCTGGAAATACCTGCAGGTGATGTATTTTCATAGGCGACCTACTACAGCAAACTTCTACAGAACAACCAACCACGAGGCACAGAGTTGCAATCTGAATTTTCGACGGAAAATTCATTGAAAGTTAAATTGAATGCGCGCACACTTATGGGAAATATTATGTTCAGAACTATAATTAGATCGTGATTAGTGCAGATGGTTGTCTCGATGTAGGAGGAAATTGATTTAATAATAAAATTACACAGGATAATTTGTAGCCGTAGATATATTATAAGAAAATGAGAAATTTTCTTCTATTATAACTTAGTTCATTTGAAAATGTTAAATTCAGGGTAATTCTGAACTTCATGGAAGAGATGTTTGTGTTATGTCAGAAAATTCGACTCGCTTTTTTATTTTTTCTGAGCGTTTTAAGTCATTTTGAATCGTTTGAGACCAAATTTCCAAAAAATATGTGTGTATGTGAGCCGCTCTATGACATTTTGTCGACGTTTTCTCAAAAACACAGTACCGATTTCAAAATTTTGAAGCCATTTGATGTAAACTTACAAAAATTCGGCTTAGTTGGTTTTTCAAAATGATCAGCCAAGCCATATCTTTTCAATCAGCAAAAGAGTGCAAAATTTTTCGTTCACGTTTTCGAAAAAAAATTAACCAAACTTGAAAATTTAAAAACTATTCTAAAAACATCACTTGAAGATCGTAAAAAATTTTTTGGCAAAGATGGGTTTCTTTGTAAATTATTACTAAAATATTAGAAGCTAACGGAAGTGTTTTGATACTAAAAAAATCGAAATGATCACAGAAATATAGCTTATTTAAAAATATTAGATGAACAAAATCATTATAAAAATACATCATATTTGTTAGTAACACAAAATCATTCACAAAAATATAGTTCGATCTAGATCTGTTTTCAAAAAGTTGTAGATCAAAAAATCTATTTGTTTGCATGACAGATCTTGGAACAAGAAGTAACTTTGAAAGTTAAAATCGAATGCCTAAATAAAAAACAGAATAGAAGTTAAATTTTTAGATTTATAAATTTTTAGATTTGAAAACTGCCATTAAAATAAAAAAACTACGTTGATTTCCGTAGAATATGTTATAGTAATCGCAAAAAATCAAAAATTTAAATTTTATATATCTATCTATACGTTCCACATTTTTCTGAATATTTTTCAAATAATGATGTAAGTAAGTGTGCGTTACGCGTAAGTGTTGTTTTATGAAATTAATTAAATGTTTTTGTGTAGGTAGAAGTAGAAAAGAAAACTGAATTGGATCCATAAAGGGCAAAAGGGCACAACGACATATTGATGGAGAATTAAAGGTCGGATCATGGAAAAACATATGATTAATATATCTGTGAGGAAAAATATCATTTTTTTTGGTAATGAAATTAAACATCTTTCTAATTTTATTCACCTTAATTAATGAGAAAAAATGTTCTATTTTTACTTTTCTGCCAGCTTAATATCAAGCAATAATAATATTATACATTAATTTTTGTACAAATTATATAAAAGTTTTATCTACTTATAAGAACTGATTCTAAAAATTCTGTGAAACTAAACCACTACTTTTGTATAAGTGTGTATATGTGCAGATACAATTTTTTGTCGGCAATTTCGAGAACACGAATCAACACGATTTGCATGATTAAAAAAACAGCCGATTCCTATTGAAGAGGACACGTGCTGATTAGTTTTTGGCGAAGGTAGGTCCAACCATTTCAAAGATACGGGGCAAAAAAGTGACCAAAAATGGTAATTCAGTTTTTTGAGAGAACGGAGTATTCGATTTCAATAGTTCTCAAAATGAAGAACTTATTAAGGGAGGTCTAGCGGTTTTAGAGATTCAATGGAACAAGTAAAAAGATGCCATTTAGCAAATAAAAATGATCAGACAAACGCACATCATATTATCACATATTTTATAGAGATTAAAATAGTAGGTACAGATTTAGTTTACATATCTCTGGGTTCCGTACCATGTTTATCCGTTTAACTGCTAAAGCAGCGCGATTATATTAAAAGACGTTCAAAACTTTCAAATAAAAAAAACTCAATTTTTTCTAAAACTAAGTTTTTATAAAAAACGGTACACTTTGCCTTATGGAACAAAGCCTAGTTAATTGATTTAAAAACATTTTACTTGTATTGACAAAATAAAGAACTTTTAGGAAGAAGAAATTTTAGGAAGACAAGCCTAACGGTTTCGGAGATTCAATGAATAACGTAAAAAAATGCCATTTGGCGGACAAAAAAGATCATTAGACATGTGCACATCAAATTATCAGATATTTTATAGAAATTTTAATGATAAGTACAAATTTTGGTTACATTTCTATAAGTCCCGTACCATGTTCATCCTTCTAGCTGCAACACGGCGCTTACGCGATTAATTAAAAAAAAATTCAAAAATCTCAAGTTATTTTAAATTAAAAAAGATCAAAAATTTAAAATATAAAAACCAAATTCATCAAAAAATTTCAAAATTTTCAAAATGCTAATTTTGAAGCTCTAAATTTTCCTCAAAGCTCGAATCCATGCTCCACTAGTTATAACACTATATAAAAAATGATGTCACGATTTCTATTAAAAGTATGTTAAAAATTGAATTATGTTGGATTTCAAAATATGTACATATATATGAATAAATTATGCCTGTTAATAGATAAATTTAAATCCGAGCATATATATCACAGGACGTCAGCTAGAATTTCGTCCTTTCGTGCTTTTTACAAGTGTATGAAAGCGAGCACGGGCATGATAAATGACTTTATAATTACAACAGCTGTATGTATGACAGTCCGCTGGAATATTTTATCGTATGCTATTTCATATCATGTCTATAATTACAGCATTATAAATCGAAAACGATGCATGTTTAATGTTTCCTACTAATTTTGTGACGTGCGTTTTTGTAATTTACAATTTAACGTGTCTAGATGAAAAACGACTTTTTTAAGCGACGCTAAGTGTTAAATAAAATATTATATTGCACTAGGTTAAAAGTTCAAAGCATGAAGCTGTTCGAGGTACTTTAGAGTTAATTATACAAGCTTTTAATATAAAATAGATGTGTTTTTTTTAACTGTGATTTATTTAAAACTAGATATGTCTAATAGCAATCAATTTTTAAAATTAACATGTCTTGCTAAGTTAAATAAAATAACTATTTTTTTGAAAAAAATATCATCTAGTTTTCTACAATTGTACATTTTATTTTATGTATATTTTTAATGACATTCTATTCATTATATGATGACAATTAATAATTGTTTTGTTAGTTTAGCAGATTGTAACTCTTCTGGATATATCTTTAACGCACTCAATCAGCAATTTTAACTTATTTTTGCATGAACGTCCCAAGAGGTTATTTTTACTTTACATTAACATATTATATTTATATTTATTTTTTATTTTTAATACAGGATTACATTAAGTAATTACAGAAAATAAATCGTATTAATTGAATTAAAATACAGTAAAATACAACACTAAAACAATATTAAGCCTAACATTAGTTGCAATGCAATAACTTGAAGAAAAAATGTTATGATATTAAGATAGATTATTTAAACGGCTTGTAGATCTTGAGATTCTTTTAATGGTAAAAAAACCTTTAAATATCCGTTACGCAAATTTCATTTAAGGCTCAAATCTGGAAAATAATAATTAAGGGCAGTATCAAAAAAAGAATATAGTATGAAAATAATTGTAATTGAAACTAGCTGTAAGTGGAATTCTGTCTTAAGGGGTTAGGGGTACTTGGGATTTTTGAAAAATCGATTTTTATTTTTTTGCATTTTCATTAAGCGTAAGATCTTGAAAATATTCTCTGAAAATTTCAAGTTGATCCGATGATTACTTTTTGAGTTATTGGACTCTTACCAGCGCGTTGACGCAAGTGGAGAGCTCGATACTTATACTCAAGATCATTCTCCCTCACCCTCCTCCTGATGTTTTAAAAGCTTTCAAACCGATTTACAACGATCTCAGCAATGATTATTTACTTTCAAGATGTGTAGTTCAAGATTAAATCCATAATCAGAAAAAATTAAAAGCTTCAACCAACTAGTGTAAAAAATATACCTAGAAACCGTGAATACTAGTTTTACTATCGTACAATTGCTGAATGCATATACATAATATTATTATTGATTATGGATACCCTAGAACCTAATTGTGGGTATAATTCCCATTCGTATTTTGAAAATTGGATGCTGCACGTGTGAAAGTGGCAGATCAGCGCGCCACAACGAGACACTCAGGAACCCCAGAATGCTTTGTAGGCAACAGCAAATGGAATTTTGGAAACTTGCACAATGTCTGATAAACTATTATATGGCCCAGATATAGATGGCTCGGTTTAAGTAATTCAATAATTCGAATTTCTGTACGTAAATCCAATGTGAAACTTTAAACGCGTTTTTCTCAAAACTATGTTTTTTTGAAACGGTGACCACTGTAACTCGAAAACCACTTAGTAAATTTTAATGAAATTCATACAGCTTTTAGAATACATAATAAACTCGTGCCTGATCGAGGATTTTTATTTTTCAGAAATTTGAATTTTTTAAGACCAATTAACTGTTGATTTTTTACCCAAAAATCTAGATTTTTTCTTTCTGATGCTGCCATTTTGTTAATTTTTGCAAAAAAAAGAAAACCTTCGATCCAGCCCGGGATTAACTATTCATAAAACTATTTTTTTAATTTGATTGATTTTAGATGAATCTCTAAGGAGTTATGATGGTCACCGCCAGGACCGTTTTTCGAAACAGGGTCAACAAAAACGGCTGTAACTTTGGGAATATTGATTTTTTTTTCTGAAATTTTTGTTACATCAAGTCAAAACATTGTATAATAATGCTGTATTAATATTTTTGTAGAAAAACATCGTTTAATAACAAAAAAAAAATACTGAAAACACTCATTTTTTCGTGCCTGCAAGTACCCCTAACCCCTTAAGGCAATTAAGGCATCGTGCCTTAAGGCAAATTGCTGGAACTTCCCGTACCAAAAATTATTATTTTTTTAACATTTTTGAAAAAATTTTACTTCGAAAAAATAAGTTTTTTGAGAAACTATAAATTGGACAAAAAATTACTTTTTTTTGAAAAAAAATTTTTTTTAAAAAAAAAAAAAAAAAATTTTTTTTTTTTTTTTGAAAAAATTTTTTTTTTTTTTTTTATTTTGACATATTGTGGAAGATCTGAACTTTCCTTTCAAAGCAATCGTACTGCTTTAACTGCATAAAGACGAAATATCAAACCGCGTAAGCGCCGCGTCGACGTCTAACGCGTAAACATTGGTACGGAACCCATAGGAATGTAAACCAAAATTATACTTATTGTTAAAATCTCTATAAAATATCTGATAATTTGATGTGCATATGTCTAATGATCATTTTTTACCGCCAAATGGCTCATTTTTAACTTCCCGTAGGGTAAGTTATAGTAATCGCAAAAAAATCGAAAATGAAAATTTTTATATATCTTTACGTTTCAGAGGTTTCTGAACATTTTGGCATACCTTAGAAAAAATGGATGTATGTGTGTGTGTGTGTGTGTATGTATGTATGTGTGTGTATGTATGTGCGGATACAAATTTTCGTCGACGATTTCGGGAACACGGATCAACCGATTTGAATAATTCAAAAAACATTCGATTCGTACTGATAAGGAGACGTGCTGATTAGTTTTTGGCGAAGTTAGGTCTAGCCGTCACGAAGATACGGGGCAAAAAGTGCCGAAAACGGCAACTCAGTTTTTAAGAGAACGGAGCGTCCGATTTGAATAATTCAAAAAACATTTTACTTGTATTGGCAAGATGAAGAGTTGATAAAATTTCATGAAGGCAGGTCTAGCGGTTTCGGAGATCTAATGAAAAAAGTAAAAAAAAATGCTATTCGGTTCGGTTAAAATGATGATTAGACATATGCACATCAAATTATCAGATATTGTATAGAAATTTTAACAATAAGTATATTTTTTTTTTACATTTCTATGGGTTCCGTACCAATGTTTATGCGTTAGACGCGGCACTTGCGCTGTGACAATTCGTCTCTATGTAGTTCAAGCACTACGATTGCTTTGAAAAAAAGTTCAGAATTTCCAAAATATGTCAAAATGAAGAAAACATTTTTCTTTTCAAAAAAATAGTTTGTTTTCAAAAAAAAAATTTTTCTTTCAAAAAAAAATTTTTTTTTTCATATAAAATTTTTTTTTTTCAAAAAAAAGTAATTTTTTTGTCATATTCCTAGTTTCTCAATAATTATTTCGAAGTAATTTTTTTTCAAAAATGTTAATCGTTTTTAAAAAAATAATAATTTTTGGTACGGGAAGTTCCCGCAATTTGCCTTAAGGCACGATGTCCTAATTGCCTTAAGACAGAATTCCACTTACAGCTAGTTTTATTTTTTCCTCCATATCTCTGAAACCGCTAGACCTACCTTCATGAAAATTTTATCGATTCTTCATCTTATCAATACAAGTAAAATGTTTTTTGAATTATTCAAATCGGACGCTTCGTTCTCTTAAAAACTGAGTTACCGTTTTCGGCATTTTTTGCCCCGTATCTTTGGAACGGCTAGACCTGCCTTCGCCAAAAACTAATCAGCACACGTCTCCTTATCAATACGAATCGAATGTTTTTTGAATTATTCAAATCGGTTGATCCGTGTTCCCAAAATCGTCGACGAAAATTTGTATCCGCACATACATACACACACATACATACATACACACACACACACACACATACACACACACACACACATACATCCATTTTTTCTAAAGTATGCCAAAATGTTCAGAAACCTCTGAAACGTAAAGATATATAAAAATTTTCATTTTTGATTTTTTTGCGATTACTATAACTTGCCCTACGGGAAGTTAAAAAATTAGAAAAAATATGAAAAAAAAAAAAAATAATTGTAACTATTAAAAAAACGTCATCAGATATTATATACATCAGTAGGCATTTTATTATCAAAATATTGCTTAAAATCGAAATTGGCAAATTCAAAAGTATCGTAGAAACTTAGCTTATAAAAGTTGCAAAATCATCTAATATTTTATTTTTAGAAAAATGCTAATTAATTACCTTTATTGTAGATTTACTGTTCAATTAACTATCTGTTATTATATAAAAACATACAGTAATTATTTCGTTGATTTACAAGATGGCTATTTGAAAGCAACCAAGTAGTTACCCTTTCTAGTTGTGATACATGCTTAATTAGGATTTATGAAATAATTATTTTTACAGCAATGCCCCAAAAGGCTATTTCCAATTGATTATATTTAAAAAATATAATCAAGTGAAAATCTTATATCACTACTGCTTTGTATCAAAGCGGTCGAGTTGGATACATAACTCAGAAGTTGACAGACTGACTTAGTTTTTACCAAGCTTGAAGGCATATATATTTTGAACGAGTTTTTATTAAATAAAATGTATTTCATGTAAAACAATACATTTTACGTTTATATGAAAGTTTCTATCAGCTTGGTATCGAATAATGCTGTAATGCCATGAACAACTTTATAAAATCATCAACGAATTTCATGAAGTTATCGTATTGGTTATTCACAATAAAGACAAAATAGCAAACATGATTAACCAGATCATTCATATAATTTATGTAGTTTAAACAATTTGTAATTTACGACTGAAATCAATATGTTTCTACTAGACACTAGAGCATTGCATTGCACTCTAAAATCCATCAAAATGTAATTCAATCAATAATCGATACACAATCAGTCTCGATACACCTTTCAATCTCTGTTAAGCAACTAACTTAAATAACGATGAAAAGGAAACGTTTCTCTTTTAGTATAAATAAAATCTTTTGTCAAAATCCGTTACATAAATTAGTTGAAACTTACTTTGTTGAGTTTTGCCTCGTGTTAAGTTTTGAAGTGGCATCACTGCATATTTTATTAAAAACAACATTGCATTAAATGTTATTATATTAAATAAAGAGTAATAAATAGAAATTGAGAACAAATGTTAGAAAAAGCTATTACGTGTTATACAACTTAGAGGAAAAATAAAAATATACAAAAGAATTAAATTTTACGATTCTTAACTTTCAATTTGACATTACCATAGATAAAAAAAGATATAACTTATTAAAAATTTATGTGCAGAACAGTTAAAAAACCGATTAAATGGTTCAAAAAATATTCAAATTGTAATAATGGTGAGGAGTTGTGAATAGTTTTTTGGCAAAGACAGGTCCAGCCGTTTCGGAGATATAGAGCTAAATGTGCAAAAAATGGAAGTTTTCAAGAGAACAGAATATCCGATTTGTATGAATCAAAAAACCTTCTGCTTGTATTGACGAAACAATTGTTTTAGCGAAACTTTTAAATTTCCAAAACATAATTTGTTTTGAAGGCCGAAAATAATACGTGTTATAATTTTATTTCTATTACATCTACCTCATATAAACGTCATCGTCTAATTTATAAGTTTTCATAATTTATCTCTATAATATAAATAAGTTTCACTATTTATTATAAATGCTGGATGCTTCAAAAAGATTTAGGTGTTCTCGTAATATAACGAAATTCTAAAAATTTCAATACGTACCCGACTATTTTTAACTTTTCGCAGGGTAAGTTACAGTAATCGCAAAAAATCGAAAATGAAAATTTTCATATATCTTTACGCTTCAAAAGTTTCTGAACATTTTGGCATACCTTAGAAAAAATGGCTGTATGTGTGTATGTGCGGATACAAATTTTCGTCGACGATTTCGAGAACACGGATCAACCGATTTTAATAATTCAAAAAACTTTCGATTCGTACTGATGAGGAGACGTGCTGATGAAAGGCAGGCCTAACCGTTTCGAAGATACGGGGCAAAAAGTGCCAAAAATAGTAATCCAATTTTTTAAATAACAGAGCGTCCGATTTAAATGAATTATACATTATATTTTTTATTTTTTTATATTTTTTTTATATTTTAACAGCAATCAGAACCTTACGTCCTATGAGCTGTTGGGATGAAACTTCTTACTTCGTATTTTTATATGGTAACCCAATGGTTAATCCATCCGTATTTGATGATTTTTGTTATTAGAATTTCTCTAATAGGGCTGACTTTTTTTTATTGGTGCAGCAATGCCGGGAAAGGGCTATTTTCACTTGGAAACATATTGCTATCTATATTTACAAGTGAAAATCGTTGTCACTGCTGCCTGACAACAGGCTGCTCGAAGTGGGTACCGAACCCGGGACCTCTGAACGGGCGAGCCATACATTATATTTGTATGGACAAAACAAAGAACTGATGAAATTTTTAGAAAGGGTTGTCTAGCGGTTTCGGAGATCCAATAAAAAAAGTAATAAAATCCATTTGGCAGACAAAAATGATTATTAGACATATGCACATCCCACTACCATATATTTTATTGATATTTTAATAATAAGAACACACATTTTGTTTACATTTCTATGGGTTCCGTACCAATGTTCATCCATTATACTACGACGCGGCGCCCACGAGCTTCGATAATTTGCTTTTACGCAGCTAACGTATTACGAACGCTTTAAAAAAGTAAAAAATTCCAAAATATTTCAAGTATAATAAAATTAATTTTTTTTAAACAATTTAGAAATCTCAAACATTTATATTTTCAAAGTTCTAAAAAATTGAATATTTTTAAAACTTAAACTTAATTTGCTCAATTTTTAGTTAGTAAAAATTATAAAAATTTGTAACAGAAACTAATTCGTCGAAATCCCGTATCTTTATTACTATGTAGTTTCATCCTCTGAAAGTTTCGCTTGAGAAAATATTTTAACGCGGAATTGCTAGTTTTCCAAGAATGATATATTTAATACTGTCGCAGACTTTTAAAGGTCGCAAGAGGGGCCGTTACTTTGTTTTGTTTTCGGCATAATATCATGCGTCCCCGGGGCGCAGTTGACATTCGCTTACAGATATATTATGTATAGAACAAGTCCGTGCATTATGTATACATCTGCATGACCGTGCTTGATCTCAACTACACGCGTCGGCGGGAAATCTTAATAACCCTTTTCCCGGACATTTTCGAAACGGCTGCATGCCGGAAAACGCGGATTGCCGAATTGCACTGTTTTCGAGAAAATATATCAAAGGTCGTGTACGAGTTGGGAATATTTTAGGCGGATACTTGATCCATTGACTTCCTGTGCGGTAAGTTATAGTAATCGTCCAAAAATAAAGAATGAAATTTTTTCATAAATATTTACGTTTTTCAAATTTGAGCATTTTGGCATACTTTAGATAAAAATTGATCTTTGTACATGTGTGTGCGGATACAGATTTTTGTCGAAGATTTCGTGAACACGGATCAACCGATTTGAATAATTAAACTAGTGGGGCGCATAGCATCGTGCCTTAAGGCAAATTGCTGGAACTTTCCGTACCATTTTTTTTTTTAAATATTAACATTTTTGAAAAAAAATTACTCTGAAAAAAATTGGATTTTTGAGAAACTATAAATTTTTGACAAAAACTTACTTTTTTTTTGAAAAAAAAAGCCTTTTTGAAGAAAAATTTATTTTGAAATATTTTGTAAATTCTGACCCTCGTACTGCTTTAACTGCATAGAGACGGAATATCGAAGCGCGTAAGCGCCGCTTCGTCGTCTAACGGATAAACACTGGTAAGGAACCCATAACAATGTAAACAAAATTTATACCTAATATTAAAATCTCTATAAAATATATAATCATTTCTAGATTTAGAAATAAAGTTTAAAAAAGTGGTATGTGGAAGTCAAAAATTATCATTGAATATATGCATATCAAATTATCAGATATTTTATAGACTTTAATATTGTGTACACATTTTGTGTCAATTTTGTCAGTGTTTTTTGGGTTTTGCAAAATATTCCAAATATTCAATTTTTTTCGATTTTTCAAAAATTTCCAAATTCTCTAAAAATTAAACAAATTTCTTTCAACATTTAAAATTAAAGTTTTACAAAATAAAAAAAAAATCTAATTTTTGAAACATTTCAAAATTTCCAAAAAAAAATCAAAATTTCAAAAAAAAATTACAAACTCCTTGTAAGCATATACACATAAGTTGTTTTAGAATACCCTCGTCGTCCAATTTAATAAGCGCCTATAAATTTACGGTATATTATTAACTTCTTGAAGAACAAAATCAATCGATTATTTTTAAGGTAAGCCAACTTGTTCAGAAACTTTTGAAACGTGAAAATATGCAAAAATTTTCATTTTAATTTACTTTAAGTTACCCTGGAAGAAGCTAATAAAAATAATTTTATAAATTCTCAATAAATATTTTGACAATTCATATTAAAAATATACAATGTTTTTGTTTTTCAGATGACATGTCATCTTCGTTCTTTTGTTTTTCAGATGATATGCCATAAAAATATTTGTATAAAATAAACAAAAGTTTTCGGCTTAAAAAAAATTAAAAATTTCAAAATTTTGAGTTATTCACTTAAAAACATTAAAAATTTGGCAATAATTTTCATTTGAATTTTTCATTAAGTGCTGCATCCTAAATTACATGTATAATCGCAAATCAGATAAACGTGATTGTGAAATTAAAATGGGTTCTCAACTAAGTAAAAACGACATGAAGCAATTGGCCGATGACAATGCCAGCATGCAAAAACAACTGCGGGATATCTTGAGCTCATTAGAAAAAAATAAGACACGTATTGACGAACTGAGCAATTCGATACATGATTGTTCTGAAAACGATTCGTCATGTGACGAAGGTGATAATTCGCCAAACTTGGGAAATCTACCTACAGAACAAGATGTTAAATATTTTCTCTTGTGTCCTTTGGTTGAAGAAAATATTTCTGTGCATACAACACCAGTATGCCAAAAAACTATTACTGTGCTTACAACACCACAATGGCAAAAAAAATATTAGTGTGCTTAGAACACCAGTACCTCAAAAAAATTCTGTCAATGGAATACCTCAAATTCCATTTTTGGATCTTGAGGAGTTTGCATCAATCCCGCAATACATGAAAGGCAGACTGCGTATAGAAGCGATTAATGATTTTATTCAGGTAATTAATAATGCTGTTTTTAAAAAATATTCATTATTAAAACTACCTAGGAACCAAATACCGTGGCGCAAATGGAAATCTTATAGAGCATATCGAAGTCTAGAAGATGAATCGGTCAAAGGAATTAAATTTATAACGCCCCGAGACATACGAGTAAATCCCCTTGATAATAAGATCAAGATATTGTTTGCGATTCTTCGCCATGTGAAACGTATAAAACAAACAAGGGACAGAGGGGTAATAAGAATTTGCCTTATTGAATACTAATATCTTACTTTTAAATGAAATGTAGTTTTATAAAATTATCTTAAGACATTTTATTTGTTCACATTCATTACCCTAACAAACTAATTTGTATCACCATTTAAACTTTCCTCTCTTAAATACATTTTTTTTTAAGTATTCTATTTAATTTTTTTTCTTTCATAATTAAGATAGCATAAATTAATGAACACATTTTATAAGTCCTCTTTTTAACTTAAGAATGTTTTATCCCAATTATAAACTGCCGTAATGATATTTGTAATTGCTAAGACAAAGCAAGTTTTTATTAAAAGTTAAATTCTTTGAGTTTCAATATTTTACTATGTAAAAAATATATAAAACTGTAAATAATTGTGAATAGGAGTGAATGGTACGAATAAGTGAAGATATTTATAGGTATGTGTTAGATATAAATGATATTGTATTAGATATTCATAAAACTGGAGAGAAACTTATAAATAATTGTAAATTATAGTAATTGCATTTTTAAAAAAAATGCATCTATAATATTTTTGTTTTTAAAAATTAGACGTTTGGATCTTTTCAATCTAATCATTATATTGTTGAAACGTTATATTGTTGAGTGAAAATAAAAAGTGTTTTTTTAATACGGCGATCGCTTACCGCTCTTTTGTCGTGTAAGTGTCGAATTTGTTGATGACAGATGTTTAAGTACGAAAGTTGTGAATGTTATTATCAATTAAAATAAAAAAATGGGTGTTAAAAAATATTATATTTGTAATAAAAAATTTGGTTCGGCTTTTAATGAATGTGTGAAATCTTCTAAGTGTGAAGTGGAATCTTCGAAGAAATTTATAGAATGCTGTACAAAATGAAAAAGTGAAATGGTAAGTAAGTATCAGTTTTAGAATTTGTATATAAACTGAATTATTCAATATTTTTATTATGAAATTAATTACAGGTGGATGAAATAATTTCATTGAAATTGCTTCTGAGAACTGTAACTTGAAAATT
>NW_020538040.1:34680378-34702216 GCF_003426905.1 Ctenocephalides felis | reverse complement strand
TTAAAAATAATCGATTGATTTTGTTCTTCAAGAAGTTAATAATATACCGTAAATTTATAGGCGCTTATTAAATTGGACGACGAGGGTATTCTAAAACAACTTATGTGTATATGCTTACAAGGAGTTTGTAATTTTTTTTTGAAATTTTGATTTTTTTTGGAAATTTTGAAATGTTTCAAAAATTAGATTTTTTTTTTATTTTGTAAAACTTTAATTTTGAATGTTGAAAGAAATTTGTTTAATTTTTAGAGAATTTGGAAATTTTTGAAAAATCGAAAAAAATTGAATATTTGGAATATTTTGCAAAACCCAAAAAACACTGACAAAATTGACACAAAATGTGTACACAATATTAAAGTCTATAAAATATCTGATAATTTGATATGCATATATTCAATGATAATTTTTGACTTCCACATACCACTTTTTTAAACTTTATTTCTAAATCTAGAAATGATTATATATTTTATAGAGATTTTAATATTAGGTATAAATTTTGTTTACATTGTTATGGGTTCCTTACCAGTGTTTATCCGTTAGACGACGAAGCGGCGCTTACGCGCTTCGATATTCCGTCTCTATGCAGTTAAAGCAGTACGAGGGTCAGAATTTACAAAATATTTCAAAATAAATTTTTCTTCAAAAAGGCTTTTTTTTTCAAAAAAAAAGTAAGTTTTTGTCAAAAATTTATAGTTTCTCAAAAATCCAATTTTTTCTGAGTATTTTTTTTTTCAAAAATGTTAATATTTAAATAAAAAATGGTATGGGAAGTTCAAGCAATTTGCCTTAAGGCACGATTTTATGCGCCCCACTAGTTTAATGATTCAAATCGGGTGATCCGTGTTCACGAAATCTTCGACAAAAATCTGTATCCGTACACACATGTACAAAGATCAATTTTTATCTAAAGTATGCCAAAATGCTCAAATTTTTGAAACGTAAATATTTATGAAAAATTTCATTCTTTATTTTTGGACGATTACTATAACTTACCGCACAGGAAGTCAATGGATCAAGTATCCGCCTAAAATATTCCCAACTCGTACACGACCTTTGATATATTTTCTCGAAAACCAGTGCAATTCGGCAATCCGCGGTTTTCCGGCATGCAGCCGTTTCGAAAATGTCCGGGAAAAGGGTTTATTAAGATTTCCCGCCGACGCGTGTAGTTGAGATCAAGCACGGTCATGCAGATGTATACATAATGCACGGACTTGTTCTATACATAATATATCTGTAAGCGAATGTCAACTGCGCCCCGGGGACGCATGATATTATGCCGAAAACAAAGTAACGGCCCCTCTTGCGACCTTTAAAAGTCTGCGACAGTATTAAATATATCATTCTTGGAAAACTAGCAATTCCGCGTTAAAATATTTTCTCAAGCGAAACTTTCAGAGGATGAAACTACATAGTAATAAAGATACGGGATTTCGACGAATTAGTTTCTGTTACAAATTTTTATAATTTTTACTAACTAAAAATTGAGCAAATTAAGTTTAAGTTTTAAAAATATTCAATTTTTTAGAACTTTGAAAATATAAATGTTTGAGATTTCTAAATTGTTTAAAAAAAATTAATTTTATTATACTTGAAATATTTTGGAATTTTTTACTTTTTTTAAAGCGTTCGTAATACGTTAGCTGCGTAAAAGCAAATTATCGAAGCTCGTGGGCGCCGCGTCGTAGTATAATGGATGAACATTGGTACGGAACCCATAGAAATGTAAACAAAATGTGTTCTTATTATTAAAATATCAATAAAATATATGGTAGTGGGATGTGCATATGTCTAATAATCATTTTTGTCTGCCAAATGGATTTTATTACTTTTTTTATTGGATCTCCGAAACCGCTAGACAACCCTTTCTAAAAATTTCATCAGTTCTTTGTTTTGTCCATACAAATATAATGTATGGCTCGCCCGTTCAGAGGTCCCGGGTTCGGTACCCACTTCGAGCAGCCTGTTGTCAGGCAGCAGTGACAACGATTTTCACTTGTAAATATAGATAGCAATATGTTTCCAAGTGAAAATAGCCCTTTCCCGGCATTGCTGCACTAATAAAAAAAAAGTCAGCCCTATTAGAGAAATTCTAATAACAAAAATCATCAAATACGGATGGATTAACCATTGGGTTACCATATAAAAATACGAAGTAAGAAGTTTCATCCCAACAGCTCATAGGACGTAAGGTTCTGATTGCTGTTAAAAATATAAAAAAAAATATAAAAAAATAAAAAATATAATGTATAATTCATTTAAATCGGACGCTCTGTTATTTAAAAAATTGGATTACTATTTTTGGCACTTTTTGCCCCGTATCTTCGAAACGGTTAGGCCTGCCTTTCATCAGCACGTCTCCTCATCAGTACGAATCGAAAGTTTTTTGAATTATTAAAATCGGTTGATCCGTGTTCTCGAAATCGTCGACGAAAATTTGTATCCGCACATACACACATACAGCCATTTTTTCTAAGGTATGCCAAAATGTTCAGAAACTTTTAAAGCGTAAAGATATATAAAAATTTTCATTTTAAATTTTTTGCGATTACTGTAACTTACCCTGCGAAAAGTTAAAAAAAAATAGTCAGGTACGTATTGAAATTTTTAAAATTTCGTTATATTACGAGATCACCTAAATCTTTTTGAACTTTTTGATCCATCCTAATTTATAATAAATAGTGAAACTTATTTAGATTATAGAGATAAATTATGAAAACTTATAAATTAGACGATGACGTTTATATGAGGTAGATGTAATAGAAATAAAATTATAACACGTATTATTTTCGGCCTTCAAAACAAATTATGTTTTGGAAATTTAAAAGTTTCGCTAAAACAATTGTTTCGTCAATACAAGCAGAAGGTTTTTTGATTCATACAAATCGGATATTCTGTTCTCTTGAAAACTTCCATTTTTTGCACATTTAGCTCCATATCTCCGAAACGGCTGGACCTGTCTTTGCCAAAAACTATTCACAACTCCTCACCATTATTACAATTTGAATATTTTTTGAACCATTTAATCGGTTTAACTGTTCTGCACATAAATTTTTTAATAAGTTATATCTTTTTTTATCTATGGTAATGTCAAATTGAAAGTTAAGAATCGTAAAATTTAATTCTTTTGTATATTTTTATTTTTCCTCTAAGTTGTATAACACGTAATAGCTTTTTCTAACATTTGTTCTCAATTTCTATTTATTACTCTTTATTTAATATAATAACATTTAATGCAATGTTGTTTTTAATAAAATATGCAGTGATGCCACTTCAAAACTTAACACGAGGCAAAACTCAACAAAGTAAGTTTCAACTAATTTATGTAACGGATTTTGACAAAAGATTTTATTTTATACTAAAAGAGAAACGTTTCCTTTTCATCGTTATTTAAGTTAGTTGCTTAACAGAGATTGAAAGGTGTATCGAGACTGATTGTGTATCGATTATTGATTGAATTACATTTTGATGGATTTTAGAGTGCAATGCAATGCTCTAGTGTCTAGTAGAAACATATTGATTTCAGTCGTAAATTACAAATTGTTTAAACTACATAAATTATATGAATGATCTGGTTAATCATGTTTGCTATTTTGTCTTTATTGTGAATAACCAATACGATAACTTCATGAAATTCGTTGATGATTTTATATAGTTGTTCATGGCATTACAGCATTATTCGATACCAAGCTGATAGAAACTTTCATATAAACGTAAAATGTATTGTTTTACATGAAATACATTTTATTTAATAAAAACTCGTTCAAAATATATATGCCTTCAAGCTTGGTAAAAACTAAGTCAGTCTGTCAACTTCTGAGTTATGTATCCAACTCGACCGCTTTGATACAAAGCAGTAGTGATATAAGATTTTCACTTGATTATATTTTTTAAATATAATCAATTGGAAATAGCCTTTTGGGGCATTGCTGTAAAAATAATTATTTCATAAATCCTAATTAAGCATGTATCACAACTAGAAAGGGTAACTACTTGGTTGCTTTCAAATAGCCATCTTGTAAATCAACGAAATAATTACTGTATGTTTTTATATAATAACAGATAGTTAATTGAACAGAAAATCTACAATAAAGGTAATTAATTAGCATTTTTCTAAAAATAAAATATTAGATGATTTTGCAACTTTTATAAGCTAAGTTTCTACGATACTTTTGAATTTGCCAATTTCGATTTTAAGCAATATTTTGATAATAAAATGCCTACTGATGTATATAATATCTGATGACGTTTTTTTAATAGTTACAATTATTTTTTTCTTTTTTCATATTTTTTCTAATTTTTTAACTTCCCGTAGGGCAAGTTATAGTAATCGCAAAAAAATCAAAAATGAAAATTTTTATATATCTTTACGTTTCAGAGGTTTCTGAACATTTTAGCATACTTTAGAAAAAATGGATGTATGTGTGTGTGTGTGTGTATGTGTGTGTGTGTGTGTGTATGTATGTATGTGTGTGTATGTATGTGCGGATACAAATTTTCGTCGACGATTTTGGGAACACGGATCAACCGATTTGAATAATTCAAAAAACATTCGATTCGTATTGATAAGGAGACGTGCTGATTAGTTTTTGGCGAAGGCAGGTCTAGCCGTTCCAAAGATACGGGGCAAAAAATGCCGAAAACGGTAACTCAGTTTTTAAGAGAACGAAGCGTCCGATTTGAATAATTCAAAAAACATTTTACTTGTATTGATAAGATGAAGAATCGATAAAATTTTCATGAAGGTAGGTCTAGCGGTTTCAGAGATATGGAGGAAAAAATAAAACTAGCTGTAAGTGGAATTCTGTCTTAAGGCAATTAGGACATCGTGCCTTAAGGCAAATTGCGGGAACTTCCCGTACCAAAAATTATTATTTTTTTAAAAACGATTAACATTTTTGAAAAAAAATTACTTCGAAATAATTATTGAGAAACTAGGAATATGACAAAAAATTACTTTTTTTTTGAAAAAAAAAAATTTTATATGAAAAAAAAAATTTTTTTTTTGAAAGAAAAATTTTTTTTTTGAAAACAAACTATTTTTTTGAAAAGAAAAATGTTTTCTTCATTTTGACATATTTTGGAAATTCTGAACTTTTTTTCAAAGCAATCGTAGTGCTTGAACTACATAGAGACGAATTGTCACAGCGCAAGTGCCGCGTCTAACGCATAAACATTGGTACGGAACCCATAGAAATGTAAAAAAAAAATTATACTTATTGTTAAAATTTCTATACAATATCTGATAATTTGATGTGCATATGTCTAATCATCATTTTTAACCGCCGAATAGCATTTTTTTTTACTTTTTTCATTAGATCTCCGAAACCGCTAGACCTGCCTTCATGAAAATTTTATCAACTCTTCATCTTGCCAATACAAGTAAAATGTTTTTTGAATTATTCAAATCGGACGCTCCGTTCTCTTAAAAACTGAGTTGCCGTTTTCGGCACTTTTTGCCCCGTATCTTCGTGACGGCTAGACCTAACTTCGCCAAAAACTAATCAGCACGTCTCCTTATCAGTACGAATCGAATGCTTTTTGAATTATTCAAATCGGTTGATCCGTGTTCCCGAAATCGTCGACGAAAATTTGTATCCGCACATACATACACACACATACATACATACACACACACACACACACATACATCCATTTTTTCTAAGGTATGCCAAAATGTTCAGAAACCTCTGAAACGTAAAGATATATAAAAATTTTCATTTTCGATTTTTTTGCGATTACTATAACTTACCTTACGGGAAGTTAAAAATGAGCCATTTGGCGGTAAAAAATGATCATTAGACATATGCACATCAAATTATCAGATATTTTATAGAGATTTAAACAATAAGTATAATTTTGGTTTACATTCCTATGGGTTCCGTACCAATGTTTACGCGTTAGACGTCGACGCGGCGCTTACGCGGTTTGATATTTCGTCTTTATGCAGTTAAAGCAGTACGATTGCTTTGAAAGGAAAGTTCAGATCTTCCACAATATGTCAAAATAAAAAAAAATAAAAATTTTTTCAAAAAAAAAAAAAAAATTTTTTTTTTTTTTTTAAAAAAATTTTTTTTCAAAAAAAAGTAATTTTTTGTCCAATTTATAGTTTCTCAAAAAACTTATTTTTTCGAAGTAAAATTTTTTCAAAAATGTTAAAAAAATAATAATTTTTGGTACGGGAAGTTCCAGCAATTTGCCTTAAGGCACGATGCCTTAATTGCCTTAAGACAGAATTCCACTTACAGCTAGTTTCAATTACAATTATTTTCATACTATATTCTTTTTTTGATACTGCCCTTAATTATTATTTTCCAGATTTGAGCCTTAAATGAAATTTGCGTAACGGATATTTAAAGGTTTTTTTACCATTAAAAGAATCTCAAGATCTACAAGCCGTTTAAATAATCTATCTTAATATCATAACATTTTTTCTTCAAGTTATTGCATTGCAACTAATGTTAGGCTTAATATTGTTTTAGTGTTGTATTTTACTGTATTTTAATTCAATTAATACGATTTATTTTCTGTAATTACTTAATGTAATCCTGTATTAAAAATAAAAATAAATATAAATATAATATGTTAATGTAAAGTAAAAATAACCTCTTGGGACGTTCATGCAAAAATAAGTTAAAATTGCTGATTGAGTGCGTTAAAGATATATCCAGAAGAGTTACAATCTGCTAAACTAACAAAACAATTATTAATTGTCATCATATAATGAATAGAATGTCATTAAAAATATACATAAAATAAAATGTACAATTGTAGAAAACTAGATGATATTTTTTTCAAAAAAATAGTTATTTTATTTAACTTAGCAAGACATGTTAATTTTAAAAATTGATTGCTATTAGACATATCTAGTTTTAAATAAATCACAGTTAAAAAAACACATCTATTTTATATTAAAAGCTTGTATAATTAACTCTAAAGTACCTCGAACAGCTTCATGCTTTGAACTTTTAACCTAGTGCAATATAATATTTATTTAACACTTAGCGTCGCTTAAAAAAGTCGTTTTTCATCTAGACACGTTAAATTGTAAATTACAAAACGCACGTCACAAAATTAGTAGGAAACATTAAACTTGCATCGTTTTCGATTTATAATGCTGTAATTATAGACATGATATGAAATAGCATACGATAAAATATTCCAGCGGACTGTCATACATACAGCTGTTGTAATTATAAAGTCATTTATCATGCCCGTGCTCGCTTTCATACACTTGTAAAAAGCACGAAAGGACGAAATTCTAGCTGACGTCCTGTGATATATATGCTCGGATTTAAATTTATCTATTAACAGGCATAATTTATTCATATATATGTACATATTTTGAAATCCAACATAATTCAATTTTTAAACATACTTTTAATAGAAATCGTGACATCATTTTTTATATAGTGTTATAACTAGTGGAGCATGGATTCGAGCTTTGAGGAAAATTTAGAGCTTCAAAATTAGCATTTTGAAAATTTTGAAATTTTTTGATGAATTTGGTTTTTATATTTTAAATTTTTGATCTTTTTTAATTTAAAATAACTTGAGATTTTTGAATTTTTTTTTAATTAATCGCGTAAGCGCCGTGTTGCAGCTAGAAGGATGAACATGGTACGGGACTTATAGAAATGTAACCAAAATTTGTACTTATCATTAAAATTTCTATAAAATATCTGATAATTTGATGTGCACATGTCTAATGATCTTTTTTGTCCGCCAAATGGCATTTTTTTACGTTATTCATTGAATCTCCGAAACCGTTAGGCTTGTCTTCCTAAAATTTCTTCTTCCTAAAAGTTCTTTATTTTGTCAATACAAGTAAAATGTTTTTAAATCAATTAACTAGGCTTTGTTCCATAAGGCAAAGTGTACCGTTTTTTATAAAAACTTAGTTTTAGAAAAAATTGAGTTTTTTTTTATTTGAAAGTTTTGAACGTCTTTTAATATAATCGCGCTGCTTTAGCAGTTAAACGGATAAACATGGTACGGAACCCAGAGATATGTAAACTAAATCTGTACCTACTATTTTAATCTCTATAAAATATGTGATAATATGATGTGCGTTTGTCTGATCATTTTTATTTGCTAAATGGCATCTTTTTACTTGTTCCATTGAATCTCTAAAACCGCTAGACCTCCCTTAATAAGTTCTTCATTTTGAGAACTATTGAAATCGAATACTCCGTTCTCTCAAAAACTGAATTACCATTTTTGGTCACTTTTTTGCCCCGTATCTTTGAAATGGTTGGACCTACCTTCGCCAAAAACTAATCAGCACGTGTCCTCTTCAATAGGAATCGGCTGTTTTTTTAATCATGCAAATCGTGTTGATTCGTGTTCTCGAAATTGCCGACAAAAAATTGTATCTGCACATATACACACTTATACAAAAGTAGTGGTTTAGTTTCACAGAATTTTTAGAATCAGTTCTTATAAGTAGATAAAACTTTTATATAATTTGTACAAAAATTAATGTATAATATTATTATTGCTTGATATTAAGCTGGCAGAAAAGTAAAAATAGAACATTTTTTCTCATTAATTAAGGTGAATAAAATTAGAAAGATGTTTAATTTCATTACCAAAAAAAATGATATTTTTCCTCACAGATATATTAATCATATGTTTTTCCATGATCCGACCTTTAATTCTCCATCAATATGTCGTTGTGCCCTTTTGCCCTTTATGGATCCAATTCAGTTTTCTTTTCTACTTCTACCTACACAAAAACATTTAATTAATTTCATAAAACAACACTTACGCGTAACGCACACTTACTTACATCATTATTTGAAAAATATTCAGAAAAATGTGGAACGTATAGATATATAAAACTTTAAATTTTTGATTTTTTGCGATTACTATAACATATTCTACGGAAATCAACGTAGTTTTTTTATTTTAATGGCAGTTTTCAAATCTAAAAATTTATAAATCTAAAAATTTAACTTCTATTCTGTTTTTTATTTAGGCATTCGATTTTAACTTTCAAAGTTACTTCTTGTTCCAAGATCTGTCATGCAAACAAATAGATTTTTTGATCTACAACTTTTTGAAAACAGATCTAGATCGAACTATATTTTTGTGAATGATTTTGTGTTACTAACAAATATGATGTATTTTGTTATAATGATTTTGTTCATCTAATATTTTTAAATAAGCTATATTTCTGTGATCATTTCGATTTTTTTAGTATCAAAACACTTTCCGTTAGCTTCTAATATTTTAGTAATAATTTACAAAGAAACCCATCTTTGCCAAAAAATTTTTTACGATCTTCAAGTGATGTTTTTAGAATAGTTTTTAAATTTTCAAGTTTGGTTAATTTTTTTTTCGAAAACGTGAACGAAAAATTTTGCACTCTTTTGCTGATTGAAAAGATATGGCTTGGCTGATCATTTTGAAAAACCAACTAAGCCGAATTTTTGTAAGTTTACATCAAATGGCTTCAAAATTTTTGAAATCGGTACTGTGTTTTTGAGAAAACGTCGACAAAATGTCATAGAGCGGCTCACATACACACATATTTTTTGGAAATTTGGTCTCAAACGATTCAAAATGACTTAAAACGCTCAGAAAAAATAAAAAAGCGAGTCGAATTTTCTGACATAACACAAACATCTCTTCCATGAAGTTCAGAATTACCCTGAATTTAACATTTTCAAATGAACTAAGTTATAATAGAAGAAAATTTCTCATTTTCTTATAATATATCTACGGCTACAAATTATCCTGTGTAATTTTATTATTAAATCAATTTCCTCCTACATCGAGACAACCATCTGCACTAATCACGATCTGATTATAGTTCTGAACATAATATTTCCCATAAGTGTGCGCGCATTCAATTTAACTTTCAATGAATTTTCCGTCGAAAATTCAGATTGCAACTCTGTGCCTCGTGGTTGGTTGTTCTGTAGAAGTTTGCTGTAGTAGGTCGCCTATGAAAATACATCACCTGCAGGTATTTCCAGCTTGTTTATTGAAATAATTCCTATTCAATAACCACAGCGCGATATGAAAACACAGTGCTGGCCGAAAACTAAGCACAATTCTCTATTGAATAATGATATATTGAATATTGAATAATGATTTATGCATATTATTAGGAACCAATGTGGTGTCTTCCACACTTTTAGAAATATACTGACTGAATATTTTAGGAACATATTATCGCATATTATTTTTAAAAATTAAATTCTACTAGGTAAAAACCATTCTATGTTTTTCTTTCTTTCTTATTTTTTGTGCAACTTATTTATTATGCAAAATTATTAATCAAAAATGAACTTTTTACAAATATATAAAATAAAAATTTATAAAAATAACATCCCTTGACCATCTATTTTTTTTTTATTCCTGATCAGAGTTGTTGACTCGAATCCACTCGAATCCATTGCATGATCGCTGCAAAGAACTGCATAACTGGAGGCAGTTCTTATTAAATTTAGATTTTTTGGCAGTTTGCGAATTATTGACTTGATGTCATATAATGTATGGATAAATTTAATAATGAAGCAATTGCAATTACCATAGAACGATTCGTCTGACCTTACACTCAATAAAATAGTCTGGCTAAAATCCTCTCGGGTCGACTCCAAAATCAGATGGTAAAGTATGTCTGCACCGAAGTAAAAATTATTTTGGTTTCAAAAAAGAAAGAGCGACGGCATCAGAATATTGAGCATAATTTCGAACAAATGTCTCGGCGTTAACAAGTTCATTTGCATCTGTGTCATAGATTTGAAGAAAACCTTCGACAAAATGAACTGTAATACGCTTTTGAGATTTTGAACAAGATTGGCATCGATTGGAGAGACCCCAGGCTGATCCAAAAACAGGATAATCTCCAAATATCCAAATATAGGATAAAAAGTTGATTTTCAACGTTCACTTTCAGCTGATAGATCTGATGCTTGAAATATACTATAAATAATAAAAAAGTAAAAAGTATAGGTTTGATTGAATTAGGGAGATAGAAACAGCGTTGACAAAGGTATACGAGTGCGGCAGGATGCTGCATGCCACCGATCTTCTTCAATCTGTATGGAGATTGGCTCGTCAATAAGGCACCCAAAGGGTCTGGTAATTTTTTGATTAGAGGAAGAAAAACCAATTTGAAGTATGCAGATCATTTGATGATGATATCGACAATCAAATCTAAATTATGGAGCGTGATGGGCAGAGTTCTTTAAGTGAGAAGACGATACAGAATGGACATCCACATCGATCAATCAAAACTGATGAGTGTAAAAATGCGATGAGACTCGGAAGCATCTTGACCAGAGACGAATACTGCACGCGATAGATCAGGGCAAGGTTAGCAAGAGCTAAAGCGGTATTCACGAAAAAGATAAAGCTACTAACCAGTAAGTAAGTAACTTACAGAAGAAGCTAAAAGAGTGTTTGAGCATAGATCTTTGCGGATCAGAAAACTTGGAAAGGAATCCGACAGAAAATGGAAGGTTCTGAAACTGGAAGTGGAATGATAAAACAACAAATGAAGAATTGCTGAGAAAAGTTGAACTACGAAAGAACTCTACCAAGGACAATCATGAAAATAACTGATTCGGACTCATAAGAGACTCTGCAAAAAGAGTGCATTTTACTAAAAGTTGTCAAAACTGAATTAGAAGGACTGAAAAGAGGACTAAGAGGAAAAAGAAATTCTGGAACTATAAGGCGAAGCATAGTACTGTGAAGCATGAAAGCAGAAGTTTGGAAATGAAATGTATAAAACTGTATAAATATTCAAATGGTAATGATAATAATAACAATAATGATAAACAAGGTAGGGAAGAAAATCACTCATTCGTGGTGCTCACATATCTTGGACCTGGATTTTGGAAGAGCATCAACTATTTCATCCATCCATTTCATCAACTTTGTCAAAAGTGATCAAAACGATGTGAAAAAGTAAATTAAGGAAAAATATTTAGCACTGCGAAAATGGGGAGATATTTATATGTGTCGCAAATATTATAGACTAAAAGCCCGTGGGCGGATGACAGTATGTATTTTACGACACCTGAGATTTTGTGCATCGATTCCTCTATACCTAACCTACATGAGATGGGGACTGACTAAGCCCAAAGTGGCGGACACAGTTACTAAGCAGCTGGTAAAGGTACCTTTTTTCCTATTTCCGAACTATTTTACGACGGCTGCCGTTTCGAAAATTTGAAAATATATTATTACTATCGGAAAATGCCAATGGCAGACGATTATTCCGCGGTTAACATGGTGGCGGACGATTTTGAAAATGCAGGAATTTTTTTTTTAAATGTATTTGGTAATGACTGCAATTTACATATTTTATTGCTTCTAGTATAAATAGCTTATAGTATCAATAGCTTACATTTATCTCGGCAGTCGTGTACCTGGCGTACCAACATCAGCAGAGTTAAAAAAAACTCAGGTACCATCCGGCCTGATAATATGCACAAATCTCCATGTTTCACACATATTGGTGAAAAGTGATTTTGCATTACTATATGAAATATAAAAACTACTAAGTATGAAATATAAAAATACAAGATATAGGCTTTTTTCACAATTTTATGTGATGCCAAGGAGTGGTTTGTCCATTAGAAAATTTCAAACATTTTAATAAATGTAAGTATGCTGTTCGTGTAATCTTATATTTATGGAAGAAAGAATCAAATATCCATTTTGCATGGCCATCCCTGCCTAAATTCAAACGTGCGAATAGTTTACATAACTAGTTCATAAATTATTTGAATGACCACCGCTTATGACGCTGTCGAAGTTGCTTTGTTTTGTTACGCGCGAATTTCCGTGCACCGCCTTCAATGCGGCTCAGAGCGGACAATAAACCGCCAAGTGGACTAACCATCGAAATGTTTTCCATTGTGCCAACTATTAATATTTGCATCCGGACGCTGATTGAGAGAAAATACC
Source organism: Ctenocephalides felis (assembly GCF_003426905.1). Classification (NCBI taxonomy): domain Eukaryota; kingdom Metazoa; phylum Arthropoda; class Insecta; order Siphonaptera; family Pulicidae; genus Ctenocephalides; species Ctenocephalides felis. Next base: position 34,689,286 of record NW_020538040.1, on the reverse strand, counting down.
ATTGTATTAGTTTATATCGCATCGATAACCGCATACAGAAATGTTCATTCGACTTTAAGTCCTTAGATATATGTATTAACTGACTGCTATTGTTGAAGGGCCTTCGATCAGATATTTGGAGGTTGTTACTTTGAGGTGTTTTAATATGAGTTGAATTCATATGGCTTTAGAGTTATCATGTCTAATCGTTAAACAATTCGGAATAGAATATCACTTATTTATGTTTTAATAGAGAGAGTTGTTGCCATATGGGACAGTTGCAAAATCGACTGGCTGTTAACAATTTTGATTGCAATAACTATTTTAAACATAGAAGAATCATTTTATATATACACCAACTAGCAAGCGTTACATATATAATGCTTTTCACAAAATTGCTCAACTTCAGATTAAATAAACATCGTATACCCTCCAAAGATTTTTTTATTATTGTTATGAACAGCAATAAGAACTCACAAGTCCTATAAGCTGCGGTGCTGATTTGACTTAATACAATACCTAATACTAGTTTGTTCGACAGATGGCCAGAATAGTTGTCTCATCTCTTTGTCATAAATTATTATTACAATTTGTGTAATAGGGCGAATATTAATTGCTGCAGCAATGCCGGATCGAGGCTATTCTCACTATCTCCAAGTGAAAACCGTTGTCACTACTGCTTGACAACAGGCTGCTCAAAGCGACATCAAACCCATTGGTGTCCTCTGTTTCGGGTCCAGTAGTTCTAGCCATTTACTTACAAGCTCTTCAAAGATGGAAAGAATTATCACTGAACTATTGACAACGTCAATGTCAGTATTTGTGATAGTTTTAATGAATATCATAATTAATATTAATAGAATAGTCATTTTATAATAATCATAGTAGCTGCACGAATACTCGCTTCTGAAAAAAAAAGAGCTGAAAAAAGGCATTCGAACATTAAATACAATGTTCATCATCAAGATCATCATATTGAAGTCTATTTGGCCACCAGTCAAGCTCAAAATTCTTGCCAAAGTTATTCTCATTTAAAACCGTAAAAAAATCAAATTAATAAAACAGCAATAAAAAAACAAAAAAAAAAAGAAAAAGATGGTTGTACAGGCGATCAAACGGTCAGACTACATAGATAAAGGATAGGGATTATGCAAGAAAATAGTGAAAATCAAATCAAATTGAGAAAATTCAGTAATGTCATAAAAAGCTAATTCCTTAAACCAATTTATGACAGTTTATCGTCAAATGAATTATTAATTTGATGTTTAGGTTCAGAAACTCAGAACAATAATAAGTCTCTAAACTCGTTCATTTGGATTTTCGCGCCGAAGCATATATATTCCCGATCTCGGGTAATTGAAATAGCAACATTTATTGCTGTTTGCATATTCAATGAAGGTTTCTTTCCGATTTTAAATATGATGACTCTTATGGTAATGCAAATTGGGCCAGAAACTCATTCACTCGATTAAGCGATCTGAAATATGTACATCCAACGCTTCCAAGGAGGCTCAAAGTAGGCTGGAACTGCTCGATTGAAAGAGAGAAATGCAGAAAATAGTTTTTTTGAAGTAGAAGAATGTCCGATGCATAAAGCAGGAATGGCAGATTGAATAAAATAAGTATAACATATCATTTTATGACTTTGACATAAAAAAACTTCACGCAAAACTTGAAATGCGTTTTTCTCAGAACAGACTTTTTCAGTACTGTTGACACGATTTCTAGTGTTCTACTCGACCGATTTACTTGAAATATTCAGACAATCTTGTTAATAGACCTATCTATAGCCCGAACTAGCATCATCTCCAAATTTCAATCTTTACTATTTTTAAAAAATTCGAGAAACTCAAAAAACGGTAAAAAAAAACTTTTTTTCAAACAGTCGCCAATTTGTAAAAAACTTTTTAATCATCGCTAGTTCGGGCGATTGCGACATCATTGTGAATTAATAATTTTTTTATTTCTTTTATTTCGGATGGCTAGAAGGGCTAAAATCATGCCAAGACTGAGGTGCCAATTTTTTGAGACCCCCCACTTCATCAGCAGCCATTTTTTCAAATTTCAACGTTTTTTTTCTAATTTTTGTTTTGTATTTTAATAATATTAATACACAAGTGGTAAAAAATGGATAGTAAAAACATGCATTGCTTTCTTCTACGACACTTTAAAAATTACCAAAAATTCATTGCTCTACACTAGAATACCCCGTTAACAGAAATAACTGTTTAACTGTTTTGATATTTTAATGTTATTTTTCCAAAAATAAAATAGTTTTACCTTAGACTCCAAAAAATGTTAATCGAAATAAACTGAAGCATACTGATAACTGACCAAATCATCGTCTTATTTGCAAACAAGATGAAAAATTAATGAATTACAAAAATGGCTATTACGTACATGTTAAGGGCTTTTGGAGAGCGAAAATTTAGGGTAGGGAAAATGTTGTTTTAAATTTTGCCCTATAAAAATAACAATAGCAACTAACACCCTGATACGATATATATATGTATATATATATATATATATATATATATATATATATATTAATTTTTTGAGACCCCCCACTTCATCAGCAGCCATTTTTTCAAATTTCAACGTTTTTTTTCTAATTTTTGTTTTGTATTTTAATAATATTAATACACAAGTGGTAAAAAATGGATAGTAAAAACATGCATTGCTTTCTTCTACGACACTTTAAAAATGACCAAAAATTCATTGCTCTACACTAGAATACTCCCTTAACAGAAACTGTTTTGATATTTTAATGTTATTTTTTCAAAAATAAAATAGTTTTACATTAGGCTCCAGAAAATTTTAATCGAATTAAACTGGAGCAAACTAATAACTGACCAAATCATCGTCTTATTGGCAAACAAGATGAAAAATTCATGAATTACAAGATTGGCTATTACGTACATGTTAAGTGCTTTTCAGAGAGCGAAAATTTAGGGTATGTAGTTTTAAATTTTGCCCTATAAAAATAACAATAGCAACTAACACCCTGATACGATATATATATATATATATATATATATATATATAAATTAGTATTTATGGTGGTCGCCGTGTAAATATGTACAGTTATTGTATAACCACATTAACCTGTGGCGTATGGTGTGTGCCTTTTAATTCTCTAATTATAATTCAGTCGGGTTTTGGCGAATGCCTAATAGAGCCTAAACCAGATAAATCACCAAATGTACCATTATTATCAATGATGGCTTCGGGATATTAAACGACATATGAGTCGAGCAAAACAACAACCTATTCCCAAACTCCGCCAACCATATACTAAGCAACTATAAACATTGTACTGTTTTGATATATGTATGTCTGAATACATTACGCTCATATAATTCAGTTGAATTATTACGCGCCTGCATATTAATAATGTTTACATATTACATGTACGAACACAGGTGGAAGAGATGTTGAAATAAATAACCACTATACTATACGTACATTTGTAGAAGTAGATGGATTTATCAGAAGTCAATTAATAATAATTAAAAAATAAGGCATTGATATTGATTATGAGGCTCTCCCGTGGAACTGTGATTAGGGCAATCGGATTTCTTGTCCAACAACAGTGACATCTGTTTTCAGTTGAAAATATAGATAGCAATATGTTCCCCAAGGAAAATATTTTTTTCTCCAATTTACTGCATCAATAAAACATTCATCAATTTTGCAGAAATTCTAATAGCAGGTTTCAGCACAGAGGTAGGACAAATGTCTGAGTTGCCATCTAAAAAAACATCTAAAGTCTTTAAAAAAATTTCTACATTTCGAGATCTACCTTCACTCTAAAAATTGTTCTCGAAATTAAACTCAATTTTTATTTTATTTACACCCAAATAATTATAGATAACTTTACCAAATACAAAATTCATACGAACATAATTATAAAATCGAAAGTATCCGACGAAATTCGGCAACGCACGTTTATCCGCTGACGTCACTCTCGCCCTATTCCTAATCATAATATAAAACAAAAAAAAAACAATTACTACGTCAATATTTTATACATGTTTTTCATATACTCATATTTTAAACTGTTTTTTTAATCCAATAAAAATCGTTGTTTTTAAGTTAGAAATTAAAAGTTATTGAAAAATTCCTTCAATTTTTTTAGTACTTCATGCTAATTAAAGTTTGCTAAGTATAATCTCGGCTGTGGGCAGTATGTTGATGAACTTCAAAGCTGAAATAAAGTAAATTTGATTGACGACGTGGAAAAGGTAATCGTCGTCCTTCATCGGATTAGCGAAGCTGCAGCAACTGATGTAGATCCCCACCTTGGTTGCTCACCTCATCGCAGTCCCTAATCGGATGAAAACAGTGCGAGAAAGGCTCACCAACATGAAGACTCATCGATCGGAACGTCAAATTCCATCTAACCACACTCGTAAAAACGAAGAGGCTTGACTTTTACATTCAACCTGGAATCGGTGGATTTTGCTCCCGATTATGGAGTAAATTCAGGTAATGACATTGGACAAGTCATACTTTCTTAAACAGTCAGGAATCCTACGCCTTACCTTATGAAATTTTCAAATATTATCCGCAAGGGAAGAACCGACCAAGATTCAATCGCTTTTCATAACCAGCATGGTGATGATAAGTCTTTCGAAGCAGCCCCAATTATACGAATAGATTCGATCATGTGCATTCCTCTGGATTTGAAGTTATTCGTAGGACAAAGAAATGTGGTGTAGATTTTAGCCATGTATGTTTTTTATGTTGTAATTTTGAAAAGTTTTCTTCAATTTATATAAAAATATTTAAAAAAATCACTCATAAAAATAATTTAATGAAATATTTTTTGTTTTTTTTTATTAAAACGCTTGCTATAAGATTGGTCTATTTTACTGCAGCATTAGCTAAACCCTCTAATTTTTTTATATTTGTATTTTACCTAATAATTATCTATTGTCAATACTTCAAATAATATTAATATTATGTTACATTTAAAATTAACCGCGTTGAAAGACTTCGGCTTCTCAATTTGTCAAAGCTATTGTGAACGTCTTTTTGGCATTTTCTTGCACATAATATTTTTCTTCGTCATTCCATTGAAAACTAGAGTGACACCCAAACTTTGAAAGTGATAAAATAAGTAAAACATATTCTCAGTTTCAAACAACTCTATTTTGTCATGACTGACGAATTTTTTTATATACTGGGTGATTTTGGTATTGAGACAAACAAGTTATGGAGATTGTATATAAAGATTAAAGTTTAAATCGAGCTTATATAAATAAAAAATATATTTAGTAACGTTTTAAAATATTAGACCTTAATTGTGTCACCTGTGTATATATATTTTCATAGTAGACTATGATCTTCGCCAATGGGTAAATAATATTTAATAAAATATTATTCAAAAATATAATGAAATTGTAATTTTAGGTATATCTTGATAAACTTTTACTTCATTCACTGATAAATTATATTAATTCTAAAATAAATTATATTGCATAACTTTCACACACAAGAAACATGCTAGAGTAACAAATTTTTTACGTAATGTATCTCAAGTTTAATTATGTTTTGAAATATTATGTCAAAAAATTGACAATTTAAGCTATTGATTTTATAAATAGATATTTTATAGAAACATTAAATTAATTAAATATTAAGTCATAAAAATATGACAATTTAAGCTAGTGATTTAACCAATAAATATTTTATGGAAACATTTAAATATAATTTTTTGAATAAGGCAAAAAATCTCATAATTAAAGTTATTTAATATATGTTTGTCCAATTAGCAATCTACGTAAATTTTACATGAAAAAGTTTAGACAGTTTTGAGATGGTAATACTTACTATTAATATTAGTATCTTATAAAAATTGTATCCACACAAAACACGCACACACACTCAAATCATTTTTTCTAAGGTGTGCAAAAATGTTCAGAAACTTTTAAAATGTAAATATATGCAAAAATTTTCATTTTCGATTTTTGGACGGTTACTATAACTTATACCCTACGGAATATTTGCAACAAATATTTTGTAATATAAAAAGTGATTGTTTAATGAATGGTGTATTAATGTCTCTAGTTGTTTCTAACATCTAACATTATGTTCATATTTATAATTTAAATGAAATTTCCTAAAAGGCATAATTTTGGTTTTCAACTTCCCGAATGATAAATTATAATGATTGAAAAAAAAATTGGAAATGAAAAATTTTGCTTAATACGTTTCAAAATGTCCTGAACATTTGAAAAAATGGATATATGTGTGTGTGTACCAAACTTTCGAAATATATCAGAATTTTCTAAAAATTTTAAAATTTTCAAATATCTAAAGTTTCCTTATATAGTTGAAATAAATAATTTTGACTTCGCAATTTAGTTTCAAAATGTTTATATAATCAAATATGAGATAAGGTTCTTGGAAGCACTCAGATAGTATGCATTCTGAATTTTGTTTGTTTTTTAACTTTTATTTTTTTATTGCAATAATGTTACGAATTGGCTATTAATTGATTGTTCTTAATGTCTAATATGTAATTACTTTTAGTTTCAATTCTGAACATTAAAAAAATCACCTCACGGTGCCCTTTCTAATTTACAACATTGCAAAAATGCCTCGAAAGGCTATTTCTCCTAGAAACCCATTACCATCTATATTTTCAAGTGTAACCCGTATCAGTGCTGCGTGATGTCAGGCTAATTTATAAAGACTACGAACATTTCTGAATCAACTTTTGGTTTAGAAATAGTTTAAACAAATAATATGAGCTTTTTAAACATTAACGTATAAAAAATTACTTTCTATTTTTTGAGATTACTACATCTTACGGTACGGGAAGTAACTAAACAAACAAAAATGTGATATTTCTATTAAGGCATTCAATCAAGTATAAGCGTGAATATCGAGAACTTAGCTTTGATTCGCGTGTTCCATAGAAAATATGGATTTTGTTAAGAACCATTGGCGTAGAACGCTATAGAAACCTATATACGACATGAGATTGAGTCTCAAACGCTTTCGCGATATTTTACAAGCGAACCGAAACCAATATAAAAAGTTAAACTCAGTGGATGAAACGGCAAAAATATCGAGGTAATATGAGAAAAACAAAACGTTCCAAGCGATGTTGCCTCATAGAAAATGTGAAACAGGAAAGCAGGAGCCAGCCAGCAGGAGTCTGCAGGATTCAGGATTAAAGGGATAATAAACTTATTGCCATGTCAAAATAATAATTCAGCTTAACGTTGTTATTATAGATTATGCATCAGCTCCGAGAGAGCGGTTTTAGATTTTAGCTCTCCGCTGGAATCGATTATCTAATGAGAGCTTTTGTGAATAATGTGATAGTAGCTACTTACAACTTTGAATCTATGCTTAAGAAGCTTAAATTCATAAACCACTCTTGGTTATTTTATAATACAGTCAAACTAATTTATTAGTTTCTATTTTCGTGCGATGTATTTACCACGTTTGTAGAGTTTGAATTAAGTCCTGTTTTCAATTATGCGGTTGCTAATCGTATATATGTTATAAATTTATTGAATGTGAGTAAAAATGTATCTCAATCATACCTTATAGTACATGAACTGCCATGAAGAGTCAAAATACTGAAGGGAACTGTGACGTGACTGTGTGAACGAACGTTGCCGACAATCGTGGAACACTCCCGGTAGATTAAATGTCAATTCAATAAAAATTCACTACTCTTCGATAACTATCTATTCCTATCGATTAACGAACCTGAAACTCTCTAAACCTGAAAGCTCCAAGAAATATTAGTAATAATATTTAAAAATCGTAAACAATAACTTTTAGGACAGCACAGCATTCATAAAAATATATAATGTAATTAATAGAAAATATATGAATTGGAGAGTTCATTTAAAGAGTTCAGAAAAAGTAAATAATACGTCAATATTTTATATTTTATTATTTATTTCACATATTATTTACATTGTTTTTACACAATAAAATTCTTGCATTTGAATATGAAAACTTAAAATTTTTAGAACAATAATACAGTTTTATTAATACTTTATATTAATTTGCTAACTTCAATCAATAGTGTGGTGAGTATCTTGATAGACTTCCAAACCGAAATTAAGTAAATTTTTTTGACAACGTGAAGAAGGTGATCGTCGTCCTCCATTAGATTAGCGAAGCTGCAGCAACCATAGATCCCCACCTTAGTTGCTCACCTCATCGCAGTCCCCATTCGGATGAAAACAATGCAAGAAAGGCTCACGACACAAAGGCCCATCGACCGAAACGTCAAATTCCATATAACCACACACGTAAAAATGAAGAGGCTTGATTTTTACATTCATCCTGGAATCGGTGGATTTCGCCTCTGACTATGGGGTAAATGCAGGTAATGTCATTGGACAAGTCATGCTTTCTTGAACTGTCAGGAATCCTATGCCTGACCTTAGAAAGTCAAATAAATCCACAAGTGAGGACCAACAAAGTTTCAATCGATTTTCCACCAGCATGGTGATGATAAGTCTTTAGAACCATCACAATCATACCGATCCATGTCTCATATCCAATTCATTCGACATGTGCATTCCTCAGGATTCGAAGTATTAGTAGAAAAAATAAATGTGGAGTAGACTTTACCATGTACTTTTTAAATGTAATAATTTTAAATAGTTTTCTTCGCTTATATAAAAAAATTGCAAAAAGTCTCTCTTATGAAAATATATTTAAAAAAATAATTTTTGTTTTGTTTAATATAAAATGTACATTTGTTGTATTTTGTTGATATGACTACTGGATTTCAATTTAGGGCCAATAAAAAACAAGCATTTGAACTTTAATAAAATTTATCTTCATTATTGATATAAATCTTGTTAATATTAAGTTTGTGGTAAAAATAATATAAATATCGTAAACAATAAATTTAAGAGCTTGCACAACATTAAAAAAAATAAATTGC
>NW_020538040.1:34663782-34679378 GCF_003426905.1 Ctenocephalides felis | reverse complement strand
TAACAAAACCCCTTAAATCGAAATTATTTATAATCAACCTAACCCATATTTACACCCATAATTAATTACGTGATCAATTTTTTAAGAATTTTTGGAAAAACCTGCTCCCCATCTTAATATTCAAAATTAACCCTTCCTCCAGCAAAATCACGTGTATTTTTAGTTACGAGAAAAAAATATAAAATTTGATTTTTTTTGAAAATGTTTGGATTTTATTTAAATTCAGGTAAAATATAATTACACATGATGTCTTACTATACCTCTCTCTCCTCTATATTTTGTAATTTTTTGTCAAACCACCCACCCCCCAAAAACCTCACGTGATTAATGTACTATATACGTGAAAGACTTTGTATCAAATTGAGGCAATACAGGACTCCCAATTAAACTGTAACAAATCAATTGCCTATTGAAATTATTACACAACATTATCCCAATAATTTACTATCATGTACGTTTAATTAGTAACATCCAATAGGTACTTGTATATTGAACTGCATTTTCTGCAACATCATAAGCTCATCGATCCCTTTTCAGTCGATGCACCAGAACGGTAACTATCATTTTTCCTTTGATGAAATATTCCCATGAAATAGAATAACTCCAGCAATATAAAAAGAGAAAGATATTTCTTTAAACTTTTTCTGAAGATGCTTTCAATATAAAATGCAAATCAATAGTCAACAAAGAGATAGGTATTATACATACACTCTTCTCATACTAAAGATCCATTACTCTCAATTAGCATAAATGTTTTCTTTGGAATATATTGAGAAAATCGGTCGACTTAAATTTTTAAAATCTATCGACGATTTTAGGAATCAGAAAATGCACTTTGCCATGAGTTTGGGAATTGGAATAATGATATTTTTTGTGGAATTTGTGATATCTGTGGTTTTTAAGTATCATTTTTTAACTTCCCGAAGAAGAAGTTTATGTTTTTATCCAAAAATCCGATTTGCTAATTTTATGTTTTCTCGACGTTTCAAGCCATTCTGAATCGAATGAGACCAAATTTGGACAAAGTATGTGTGTGTGCGTGTATGTGAACAGATTTTTTGCCGTAAATCGACGTTTTCTCAAAAACGGCTGGACCGATTTCAAAAATTTAAAAGACATTCAATGTATCTCGATGAGGACTTTCTCAGTTTCTCAGTTTTGTGCGACGATCGGCCAAGCCGTTTCTTTATAAATAGCAGAAAAGTAAAAAAAAATGTCCATTTTTAGCCCGCAATTCTGAATCAATTTTGAATATTCAAAAACCGTTCGAAAGATATTGATTGGGAATCGTGCTGATTAGTTTTTGGTGGAGATCGGCCGGGCTGTTTTCTTGTAATAAAGTGTTAAATTTTTTTTTCTTCGATTTTTATTATTATTATTATTTGTCGGTAAATACAATAGTCTTCTAGATCATACTAAAATATTACGCCCTACGACAAGTCGTTGAACTTTAAAAAGTCGTCAAAGTTTGCAAAAATTAGTATCCTCTTTTTAACATTTGTCAAAATTAGACCTTTCATCGACGTTTTCTCAAAAACGACTGAACCGATTTTAGAAATTAAAAGCCATTTGATGTATCTCGATGAGGATTATCGTTTCTCAGTTTTGAGGGACGATCGGCCGAGCCGTTTCTTTGTAATTTGGAAAAAATGTTAAACTTTCGTCCACATTTAAGCTGATACAACCGAATCGATTATAAAAATCAAAAATTGTTGGAAAGATATTAGTTGGAAATGATACTGATTAGTTTTAGGTGAAAATCTACCGAGCCGTTTTCTTGTAAATAACTGTTGAAAAAATAAATTAGGCCGATTTTTATGGAACTTTTTTGACGATATATATCATGGTCTTATAGAACTTACTGAAATATTACGGTCTTACGACAAGTAGTTTAATTCTAAAAATCAACAAGTAGTTTAATTCAAAGTTTGAGAAAATGAGTAGTTTTTTTGACGTTTGTTAAAATTAAAATTATACGATTTACTTAGCATAACGATAGAGTACTTACTGATCTTAATGAACATACTAAGCCATTAAAGTCCTACGGAATCTGATTCAATTATAAAAATTATTGATTTTTAAAAATTTGCTTTTAGAAAATACTCCGAGTTTACGTGTTCGTTCGTTTTCAATAATGTGTAATAAATCCACTTGGAATACTTTTAATCACTCATAAGTTAATTGTTTTTTATTGATAAAGTCGATTATTTACACATATCGGTAAGTTCATGTAACTTGCCTCAAGGTAAAAAACCAATACCAACTAGCTTAGATCTAAAGTATCAGTTATGTATTAAAGTTTAAATAATTGTTTCGTTATTTGCAAAGAAAAATAGAAATTCATGCTGTAAATTCATAGAATGTATATTTTTATATAAAATGTAATAAAAACAAAAAAAAACTACTGATTTTCAAATTAACATACTATTGAATAGAGATTTAGTGGTAGACATTCACCAGTAGGTGGTGAATGTCTGAAACTTTTAAGTGTGCAAAACATATTTGCATTATGCATACGAAGAATTTCCAAGAAATCATTAGTTATATTTATAATTAAATGGATGCGCAATCAACATAAAGCTGACTTTAAACCCTTTGGAAATGAATTTGCATTTTGTACGGCGGTGTCGCCTTGCACCCACTTTGTTATGCATACAACGTCTCCAGTAATTATCCTTAAATTATTTTAAACTGCATCTCTACATCTTTTGTTTCAATTTTATACAAAGCAATATAGGTCAGAGCTGGCACTGTGATTGTACGAATATATTTTATTCCATTATTCCGAGAGTCGAGATGTAGCCTTGTTGTTTGTAAAAGCTTCAAGAGCTTTGGACGAAATAATGGAAAATATGCATGCTTTTTATTTTATGAATTCTATCGACGACCATTAAGACTTTTATGAAATACTTATAGACATACATAGTTATATTTGGGTTTTTATTAATGGATTCAAATATACTTCATATATTTTTTACAATTATGTAACGATGTGAATAGAATTTGTTAGAAATAGAAACATGAAAATGGAGCCCTGAAAAAAATATTATTTTGCGTAAGAGTTAATTAGCTCATACTTTAGACTGAAGATTTTGTTGTAAAGTTTGAGAAAAGAAGAGCAACATTTGAAACAAGTGTTCTACAGGGTATCCAAGACATCATAAAAAATCGAAATTTGTTTTTCCATATGATTAGTTTTCAAAGGTTTCTGAACATTTTGATATACATTAGAAAAAATTGATGGATGATTGAATGTATGTGTGTGTGTGATACCCATAATTACAATTTTTCAAGTTTTCATAAAAAAAATTAACTTTTTTTGTAAGAAATAATTTTTGGTACAAGTTTCAACAATTTGTCTGAAAGCACGATGGCTATAGAACCACTAGTTTTCTATTTTTTTATGAAATAGATATAATATAGATATGTAGTACAAAAATAAAGGTAAACCATTGGTTTTTTTTTTTAATAATTACTTCTGTTAATTCTCAAACCAATTACTCACTGCCTATCCATTATATAGAAAAATTGTAATTTATATGTAATTTATATGTAAATTAAAAAAAAATTCTGTAAGAGTGAATAGATTCGTAATAAAAAAATAAATATCTGTATTGTATTTGCATTATCTTAGAAAAATCTGAATAGAAATTAAGTGCAAAAACAACATCACAAAAAGACAATTGACCTGACATGGTTAAAAATGATTAATTAAATTAAAAAGTGTGCAGGAAGGTGGAAATTGGAGGCAGCAGGTATTTTTCAATTTCGTATTTTTCAATCACGCATTTTTAAAAAAATTGAGAAAATTGATCCAAGTAGTCAATTTGATCCATTGTGAGTAAGACAATTTTATGAAATTGATTTTTCCTATGTAAAATTGAGCTTTTTTATAAGCCCAAAAAATCTCAATCAAGATTCAGTCAAAAACGTTCACTGATAGAAATTGGGATAAAAAATTATGTAATAACTATTATAAAATTTTTTAAAATAGGAGTTTTCGGTAAAAAATGTGAAAATTCTAGGTTATGTACTTTTTATATACGTATTATATAAAAATAAAAATTAACTTGAAAAATTAAAAAAAATCTTTGGGGGGGGGGGGCAACTCTTATTACTTGGTATTATTCAAAATATGCGAAAACCTATCCGGGGATGTATAACTAACACGTTACCTAAATTTTCACGGCGATTGGATGTGTAGTTTTGTAATGCAATGTTACATTCATTTTTATCTATAGAGTAGCGCGGGGCTTAAAGGTCCGTGAGTAAAAAGACCCTCCTCCAATATCAAAAAAGGAAAGTTAAGAATTTTTTAACAACAATATTTGAAAGTAGAGGGAAAAAATGAATAATCAACAACATCTTATCAGAAGATGAATGGCAATGTTTGGAAATTTATAACAAAAATATTTAGTTTTTGTTGTTAGTTTTTTTGGTTGTGAGCATTGTTGGTTAGTACACGAACCTTGATAAAATTTGAAATGCACGTTATATAATTGTTTTATAAGATGTATTGTTAATTTTAAGTTAAATTCAACAGTTTTTCATATGACCTCAATAAAATCTTACACGTAGGTGGGATAGAAAGCCATCTGAGCCTTTACCCCGACAAAGGTGTAAAGAATAAGAAATAGTACATAAAAATGTAAATTGTGTTAAAAAAGCAATTTTACAAGAGAAATTAAATAAATAGTTATTCCAACTCTACTGATAGATATTTGACAAAATACCAGATCAAGGTTATATACAGTGTAATCTCTGTGAAAAATGTACCCATAAAATTTATATTATGCATTGGTTGAATAATGAAGCTATTATTATGTAAAATCCCTTTAAAATGAAAAATAAGACAATACACCTGTTTGCCTCTGGCCATCCCATTTTACCCAACCTATGGGGTAAAAAGGAACAGGTAAAAATTGTTTGAAGAACAGCAAAAAAGCAGCGTTATACAATCATGAATTAGATGGAAGGTCTACTGAACATAGTCAGATAGTTGTTTGTTTGGTGAGTGTTATTTGTTGATGTAATTGGGTTGGTTTCAACAATACAATTGCTATAAAATAAATTGAATCTTTGTGCACCTACATATATTTTTTTTATTTAATCAATATTATACAACAATAAGAGTTATTGACAGAACTCTAAGTTATAGGGCTAAATTATACATAAGAATAATAATAATAATAATCACAAAGAAATAGAATAAAAGAAAAAATAATAATAAATAAATAAATAAACATAAATAAAAATGGATTACAAATAAAGAAAAATAAATTAAAAAAAAAAATTGTAGTAATTGCTCCAATGAGCAATTTTCTATGGAAAACAATTTTTTACGATGTATATAGGCAGTTTCTTGTGGAATCTTCTTATAGGCAGATTATCAAGCAGATGAGCCATTGTTGCATTAGGATGATTGTAAATTTTAGCATGATATCTAGTGCTAGTATTTTTCATGACATCCTCTACTAAAGCGATGTTAAGGTAATGCCCCTATATAGATAAATTTTTAGAAGTTTTTGAACTTTGACCATACTCTTTAACAATTTAACCAACAATTATGCTTGAAAAGCATTAAAATTAAACACCATGCAAAACAATTTTCACAAATAAAAATATACACTCATCCAAAAAAACAAAATAATCTCCGTATCCAGAATGCTTCAATTAAAATAATTCAGAAATATTTTAATGCCAGCGTTAATACAGAAACGTTTACCGGGATATCATAATTAACAACAAAAGAATTTCCTACATCGTTCGCATAAAGCGACTCCGGTCCGCGGACAACTGAACATAATAGAAATACCTGAACACCCACACGACTCCCCCCCGACAAAACGTATGCGCCGATTCGTACTTGTTTTCTCCTCTAAAGTGTAGTATATATAGTATAGTATTATTTGTATGAACGTATCTTTTGACAGTTACACATTGTGGGTTACAAGGAAAATAGAGTGGTCCGTGAATAGTGAAAAATCATATTTTTCCTAGAAAATAAATCGTATATCTGAACACGGAGAATGGAAATATTAGTATTTGCTAAAGTGCTTATTCAACATGTGCAGCAACCGTACTGATTTATAGGGATCGAAGCGCTCGTATTAATTTATGCGAAGGATTGAGAAAAAGTATTGATTTGGTTGAATTCGTTTAATAATCTGACTTTGTATATACCGATATGTCACTCGTATTTGCTATCAATTTGTAACTAGATAAAATGATTTAAACTTATATGTAAGGTGGCCATACGTCTCGGTTTGGCCGGCGGTACTAGTCTCGAATTTCCACCTTGTGTCCTGTGTTTTTGTAAAAGCAATATTTGTCCTGGATTTAGATCTTTTGTCCAGGATTTTATTTACTGAAGTAAAACTTCTTTAGGCGCAACTAGAGTACAAATGCAACGAAAGTCCGTTACACCCGAACTGTTCGTCATTCGCTCTCTATGATATCATTTCTATACGGGTCAATTGTGATTAGCCATCGTGTATGTAAATAGAGATATGTCATTGTATGCGTACCGATATCAACAAGGAAATAAACATTTTAAAGTTACACCGTAGTACAAATCTTGATTTAATGAAAATTGCTTAAATCAGAAGAATATTTTACCCTGTTCCTTGAAAATAATAAAACAAATTGACAATTTGGGCCGTGTACTAAACATAAATTTATTGATTAGAAATTATTTTTATATTATTCATGGTTTCTCTAAATTGAAGTTTTTAAACTGGAAAATATTTTTTAGGCAACACATATTACAGCTGTTCAAAGAATGAGATAATATCGCCAGCGAAAAAGTAAAAAGAATACAAGCAGTCAATGAATGTATGTAAATTTTAATTACATGAAGTTCTTCAAACACAATTACATGATGAGTGAAATTGCGAAAACAATATTTGTTTAGGCGTTGTTTAATATTATCTACTGTGGGAACAAATATTATAGAACATATAAATCAGTAATTTCTTCATTTCTCTAATAAAGCATTTCTAAATGCTAATTACAATGACAAACCGATCATGTCGTATTTGAAGTATGACTTTAATTACATTATTATTTTTAAATGTTATAAATATTCTTAATGCTTGACACTAATAAATGCGTGCATCACGAGTGTTACCGTATTACTTATAAACATTATTCAGAATTGTTATATGGTGTATGTATTTTACTTAATTTAAAATTGCTACTTTTTACAATAACAAATAAGTTTTACTTCAATCGCGTGTGAAATTTTGCAATTAATTTATATTAAAATTACAACTATCTATCAAATATTATTGTACAAAAGACGGGTGGAAATAGCCTCTCACTTTAATAAATTCAAATTTTATATTTAATTTCAAGAAAATTAAAATTGTGACAAGTTCTAATTTTTCCAACTTAATTATGAAGAAATTTGAACAAAATTTCATACTAAAAAATCTCAATAAAAAAAAAATAGATTGAAAAATATACGCTATAATATAACATCGTGGATAAAAGAAGGGTATAACTTGTAATCGTGTAATAAAATTCTTACTAAAACATTCGCTATTTTGATTAAAAAAATATTGATTCATCGAAAAAACGTTTTTAATGTATCTTTAAATAGTATTTTTCATTTTAAAACCATATTTAAGTTATTTAGCATTAAGTCTTTTATCATTTAACATTAATTCAAAAGAATATTATAAAGAAAATCTAGATAAATGAATTAGACAAAGGCATGATTATAAAAATAAATATACGTATGATTGAATTATAGAATAAATGATATAAAATATTGTAACGATATATAGAAAATGAATATATACTATTTTATAGATATTTTTGTACGATCTCTAATACCAGACAATTCTGTCTGTCAGATGTATAAAATTTATATTAAAATTCAAATAAAAATCCACTTCCCCCTGTCCAGGTATTAGGATAACTAAAAGTTGCCGTCCCAGTTTTGACTTAAAAAATATCGTCACCTTACTCATATTTAAATATTATGGAGCATAGTTCTCTACAAATCAGAGACATGAATTCTGAGAAAAACCGACAATAATCATCTAGAGAGTTTTGAAATGTGGTGCTGGAGGCAAAAGGAGAGGATCACGTATACAGAGTGAAGATATCAAATAGAGAAAAGTGAATAAAGAAAAATCTTTACTGAACATAATCAAGTAAAGCAAAGGAAACTGGATCGAACCCATTCTGCAAAAAAGTGCCTTCTGCATGACATCGTCGAAGGTAAAATAGAAGGGCTAAAAATTGGGAAGAAAAATGCAGATGATTGTTTATGAACGCATGAAGAGTAATTACAGGGAAGCATATGACCAGAAAGCATGAAATCAGAAGTTTGGGAAGGAAAATGTATAAAAATGAATAAAAAAGTGATTAATGGCAATGAGAATAATAAACAAGGAAGCGAGAAAGAAACATTGATTTGAGGTGCTCTCATACCATGGACCTGCCTTCAGACAGACTACTATTTATTATTATTTTAAATAGTGAAATTACTTTTTATTAACTATGATACTACAACAGTACTATATGTTACTTTACGATTTGTATTAACTATCAATTTGTGTCTAAATAAAATGATTTGAAAAATTTATTATTGAAAGTATTTTTCATTACATGCTATAAAATTATTAATATTTTTCATTCCGTAATTTCAGCGCAATAAATATATTGAATTTTTATCGATTATTAAAGTAATATTGTTTTAAATATTAAAGTAAAAGCTTGAACTATTGAATATTAAAGTAAAAGCATTTGATTTTATGGAATTCAAGTTTATCTGATTGTTAGTTCTGATAGCTACAATATTTGCAGAAACTAGGATACAAAAATATGTCATTACAAGCGATTTATATGCAATTTCTGTTGTAATTCTGATAATGGTATTACGTATATATATACGAGTACCTATTCTAAAAACTCTTTGGAATACCTCGTCCTTTAACATAAAATGGGAATTTTAAACCTAAGTATATGCATCTTTATTCTGAACTTAATTATTATTCAATTAATTATTCAACAAAAAAGTATAATATAACTCTATTTTACTGTTCACAATCATAACAAAAAAAAAGAATGCAAATACTACATCAATACTTTATACATATTTTAATATAAATTTTGCATATTATTAACAGGTTTTTTAACACAAAATTCTTTCGACTAAGTAATAAAACTAAAAATTATTCAGAAAAATTGATACAATTTGATTGACACTTCATATTAATTTAAGTTTTCTAACTTAAATCTATGATGTGGATAGCATGATGATGAACTTCCAAGCCGAAATTAAGTAAATTCTTCAGACGGCGTGAAGAAGGTAATCGTCGTCCTTCCTTGGATTAGCGAAGCTGCAGCAACCATAGATCTCCACCTTGGTTGCTCACCTCATCGCAGTCCCCATTCGGAAAAAATCAATGCAAGAAAGGCTCACCAACACAAAGGCCCATCGATCTGAACGTCAAATTCCATCTAACCACACACGTAAAAATGAAGAGGCTTGACTTTTACATTCATTCTGGAATCGATGGATTTCGCCTCCGACTATGGGGTAAATGCAGGTAATGTCATTGGGCAAGTCATACTTTCTTGAGCCGTCAAAAATCCTATGCCTGACCTCAAAAATTCAAATACATCCACAAGTGAGGACCAGCAAAGTTTCAATCGATTTTCACAACCTGCATGGTGATGATAAGTCTTTAGAACCATCACCAATCATACCGATCCATGTCCCATACCCAATCTATTCGACTATGTTTATTCCTCCGGATTTGAAGTTATTAGTAGGAAAAATAAATGTGGAGTAGACTTTAACATTGCTCTTTTTAAATGTAATAATTTTAAATAGTTTTCTTCGCTTTATTCAAAAATATTGAAAAAAATCTCGTATGAAAATATATTTATAAAAATATGTTTTGTTATTTAATATAAAATGTACATTTGTTTTATTTTGTTGACATGACTACTGGATTTCAGTTTAAGGCAATAAAAACAAGTATTTGAACTTTGATGAAATTTATCTTTATTATTACTGCAAATCTTGTTAATATTAAGTTTATGGCAAAGATAATATAATCGTAAACAATAAATTTAATGACAGCACAACATTAACAAAAATATAAAATATAATTAAAATGTAATGTAAATTTCATATAATTTGATAAAGGTATTATTATCTGTGATTAGTAGTGCATTGAGAATTTATTTATGAAGAATGATTTAAAAAATTAGTAATTAAATTCATAATTTTAGGAACTTGTAGTGTGTTATGTAGATTTCTGTTAGTTATGAAGTTCCTCTTGTAATTGACTGTAGCAAAAAATATTTGCCGATTTTTATGAAACTTTTTTTAGCGAAAGATATCATGGTCTTATAGAACATACTGAAATATTACGACCCTACGACAAGAAGTTTAATTTTAAAAATTTATCGAAGTTTGAAAAAATATGAAAATTTTTGTCAAAAGTCGCTTTTGTGATGTAATAAGTCATTTAAAAATGGTTTTGGAATTAGCAAAGAAGTAAATGAACAAAACTTCTCTATTTTTGTACAAAATGTTTCCATTCATTTGAATATTTAAATAATTTCTAGAACTACGTACATGATTTACGTAATCGTGAAAATGTTATCTAAATATCTAAATCTGAGTTTTGATTGATTAAGTCAATTATTACATCTGTCGGGATGTTGATGCAACTTGCCTTAAGGTGCCTAAAATGCCATCTTTAACTAGTTATATATTGTAAATAAGCTTGATGATACCCTGAGAAAAAAATGTAGTATTATGAAGTAGTTATATATTGTGAACAAGCTTGATGAGACCCTGAGAAAGAATGTATTACCATGAATATATGTATGAAATTCAAATGAAGTGTGGTGTTGATTGCAGTGCTTCCATCTCCACTAAAATAATGCATGTAAGAAAAATCAACAAAGATTCGTTTTCTGTGACAGTGAACATATCAATTTCGCTTAAAAGTCGGCACGTTTGAGGCATACGTCGTTCTTTAGTATTCGTACGAATCTCTTACGTCAGTGCAGCGCGATGCATTAAGCCAGCCTGCGCAAAGCTCATGAAAAATCGCGGAAAAATGTGCAAGGGAAAAACTCTTAAATCCGTTCGGCGTAAACGCAATGAATAAGCTGGCTGCAATGAAAATCACGTGCGACGGGTTAAAGCTGCTTTTTCCCTTTTTCCACTTGTGCCAGTGAAAACTTCTGGTATTTATCACAGCTCGGAATGGATACGGCATGTGCTACAGATTAAACTGTTTAGAACGAAAGCCGTCAACGCAAATCTATTTATTCAAGATTATAATGGAAAACATTCAAACTAATTCGAAACGCCTACTATTCAAAAGCAATGCGCTTCACACATTTAGTATTACATTCATACATATATAAATATATATTCTCTATCATAACTAAAAGTTAGTTAAAAAAAATTTACATGTTTTGGACATCTCGTCATAAATAATTACAAAAATTGTTGATAAATATCGGTATGTTTGATAAATTAGCAAGCGCTATAATAAATGTAACCTTTTTAATTTTTAGACTATTTGCATGAATATTTAACACTCGCCGCGAGCGGTCAAATAGACCTCTAATAAAAAGTTATATATTTCATTATTTAACTTAGATAATGATTGATTTATTGTTTAATGTATATGAAATAAGTAAGTATCCGCACACACGCTCACACACACCCATTTTTTCTAAAATAAGCCAAAATCATGTATACCTTTGAAACGTAAAAATATATAAAAAATTTCATTTTCGATTTTTCTGCGATTACTTTAACTTCTACGGAAAGTGAAAAAAAATTCATGAAGTTTGATTTAAATTTATTTTTATATAATTTCTAAAAGAAATGAGGAAAAAAATTATATTAAATATTCATACATTGAACATTAAACAGAATGCCATAGGTATTAACAATATACTTTATTCGGCTCTCTCACATTAAATTCCAATTATGTAAGACTGAAATGTACATTTGTCGCAAATATATGTTGTTTCGTAACTTTCACAAAATTATATTTCACTTATTTTGTCCACACAAAGCCAAACTTATGGACAGTGTTGATAAAAACTATATTTTCTTGAGATTTTGAATACGCATCTTATTTGTCAAATTTTATTCAGCCTCGCTTACTCTGAGAATTTAGCCACCTACATCATTTTTATTTATTTACATTCTATACTAATTTTTGTATTATATTCAATCTACGTATATATTCTTCGTAGTTTTGCTTCTTATTTTCTTAATTTTTTTCTCTTTCATATCAAATTTCTAATTCAATTCAACTTGTATCTTCAACACATTTTTTATTATTCATTCTTCTTTTAATCTAAATAAGTTTGAATAGAGAAGAAAGTCATAGAAAAACTTTACATCTTAAACTGTATAAATAAAATCGTACTGTTAAATAGTTTTTTTTACAATAAATACACAATTGTAATATAGAAAAAACAGCAATATTAAATAATAGTATAAAATATTAAATAACCAAAAATCATTTATTCACAGGAAAAAAATAGTCGATGTAGAAAGCATTTATTGAAAGAAAAAATCATATATAGGCAGTTTTAAATCGTTGAAGAAAAAAAATAAAAATTGAAAAAAAATCAATAATATAATTGAGTAAAAAAATTATCAATCTAATAATTGTCGGAAAAAATAATATAAAAGCAAATATTATTTAAAATAATCAAAAAAGCACTTATTTTGAACAAAAATTTGTATATTTTGAAAGATTTCAGTTATTTAAATAAATTTAAATGGAGAAGAAAGTCGTAAAATTTACACAATAAAATACACAATTGTAATATAGAAAAAACAACAATAAACATTAATCTTCATTGTATAACATTAAATGAGCAATTTATTCAGAGGAAAAAAAATTAGTCGATGTAGATTACTTTATTAGTAAGTATTTCTTTACTTTCACAAATATACTGTGAAAACCAAACAACATACGACAGGTTTGTGGTAAGAAGAAGGTGGAATATTTAGGGTTATTAGTGTTTTTATATACGCATTAAAACAAATATGAAATCAAAAATTAATGGAAAAAAAATGAAAAAAGTTCTTGATGATGATTATCTATATCACTTTCAATCCAAATATGCGAAAAACCAGTCAGGGGATGTATCTAAAAGTATATTAAATTTTCATGGCAGTCGGAAGACAAACATACCTCCATTTGTATGTTTTTTTTTATAGCGAAGGAAATGCTTTTACGCATCCCAGACTGGGTCTTTTGTCAGGGTATGTCGGACTCGATACCGCCTGGGTATAATACCGACTAAAACCTCCGCTCATCTCTTGCCTCTTGTCTCCACATTACTTCATGGAAAAGGCTCTAGAGTACAATAATTTGTACCATTTGGCCAAGAAGTCGTGCAGAAAGTTAAAGTAAATGTGTAATCAACTCCTGATTACGGTAAAATTAGATAATATAAAATAGAAGATAAATATAAATATAAAAATATTAGATTTTATTTGTATATAAAATATATATTAAATATGAAATATAAAATTGGTCGTGGTATAGTATAGTAATAAATGTATATATATATATATATATATATATATATATATAAATAATTAAGAAGACACATAATAATATGTATATGTGAATTCAGTACGATACTTTAAAACAGTTTACGAAAAATTTATTTTATAATTCAAAAATTTGAAGACAACAATGTTAGCACAACATTAACACTTGTGAATATTCAAAAAGAACTTCTAAAATATTCAATTTAATGAGTTATAAAACATTTATTTAGATTTATATATAGTGTGTGTGTGTTTTTTTTTTTTGTTTGTACAGCGAAGGAAGGAAATGCTTTTACGCATCCCAGACTAGGTCTTTTGTCAGGGTATGTCGGACTCAATACCGCCTGGGTTATAATACCGACTAAAACCTCCGCTTGCTCTTGCCTCTGTTCCCACGGAAACCGCCGTTAGGCATTATCCATTTTTATATGTATAGATGACTAAATCTATATATAGCTTCAATTTAAAGTTTGTAAAAAATTTAAGATAAACATAGGGTCTTAACTTAAAGTTGGTAACAAAAAAATCAGTTAACTTTGCAAAAAATTTATTATATTTTGAAGTAATACTTTTTTAGGCGCGACTAGGGTGTAAATCCGTACAAATGCAACAGAAGTCCGTTACGCCCGAACTGTTCGTCATTCGCTCTCGATGAGATCATTTCTATACGGGTCGATTGTGATTAGTCGCCGTGTATGTGAATAGAGATCTGTCGTTGTATGCGTACCGGCATCAACGTTGTATGCAAACCGATATCAACAAGGAAATCGGCATAGATAAATAAACTTTTTAAAGTTAAATCGTAGTAAAAGTCTTGATTTAAGGAAAAATGCATAAATCAGAAGGATATTTTACCCTGTCCCCCGTAAATAATTATATTGAAAATAATAAACTAATGCAGCATTTGCGGCGCCGTGTATGAAAACATATGTTTATTGAAATAATTTTTATATTATTCGTAGTTTCTATAAATCTTTCAAGTTATTAGGATGGAAAATATTTTTAGGCAAGACAGATATGCTGCTGAAAGAGATTACATCGAAAAAGTAAAAAAAAATGCAAGCAGTCAATGAATGTATGTTAATTTTAATTACATGAAGTTCTTCAAACACCATTACATGATGAGTGAATTTGCGAAAACAATATTTGTTTCTTGTGCGTCTCCATCAGATGTTGGAGAACACTATACGAATTAACAAATCAATTTCTCCTTTGCAGCAGCGATCAACAATAAATCTTGTACAGAGTCGACATGTATCAAATAATCGTATAGCACTCGGAGTGTATGTAAAGTGAGTAAAGGGTCCATAGGAAAAATCTATTTATTGCTTTTTAACGGTCGCAGCATAAAACTGTCAATGGTTATTTGTGCCCATAACTCAATTCAAACGACTACCCGGCGCTCGAGTGGAGTTGCTTCTGTGATATTTCAGACATTCAAACGAGTTTATTATATGATCCGAGCACCACATAAGAAGTTAACATTATTTCGGCGAAGAGGGAAAATTGACTAGTTCAGTATATTACGACTCGAACGTCGTATATTTTAGCGAATATTGTCGTTTTGATAGATTATTAGGTTTTTGGAAAGGAAATAGTCCATTGAATGAATAAACAATTTTTAACTTGTCGAAGAAGCTTATGTTTTCACTAGATAGTCTATCTTGCTGATTTTTTTTTGTTGACGTTCAAGTGATTCTGAATCGTTTGAGAGCAAAATTGAAAAAAAAACTGTTGTTCATATTAGAGCGGGTCGATTGTATGGGTCAAAAAAGTCGCTTAGGCACACATGATTTTCAGATACTAGGGATCAAAATAAAAATGCTTTGCCGAAGAAACTATACCTCTAAAATAAATTCTGATATCCCATGCAATGACTCAAAATAAGGGTTGAAATTTTAAAAAAATCCATTTTGACCCATTTAGAGTACCCCAATCGCGTCCAATGTATGACCGACCCCCACTTGGAAAGCCGATTCGCCCATGCTGTGGTTCATTCCCGTAGGACCTCCTCTGAGCGGTTTTT
>NW_020538040.1:34635622-34662782 GCF_003426905.1 Ctenocephalides felis | reverse complement strand
TATGCGCATAAAATAATCAGATATTTCGAAAATATTTTAGTATAAGTATTTTAATATTTTTTGTCTATGTAACGCAGTGCGATTGGCCTTTAAAAATAGTTCAAATTTTCAAAAACTTTCAAAATGTAAAAAAATATGTCAATTTTTTTTAAAAAAGTCCTATTATTTCAAAAATTTTAAAGCTTTTTGAAAAATTAAATTTTCGGTACGGAAAGTTTCAGCCATTACCTTAAGGAGTGTGATGTCATGCACCACTAGCTTTAATAATTATTTAAATACTTATTTTTTTAAATGACTGTGTGTAAATATTTCTTTATCATAAATTATTCAGAATTGTGTAATATTGGTCTTTCATTTTATGAAATTATTTAGGTTCATATAGTATTCTTTTTTGGAATAAGTTTTTCTTTTTTTACGTTAACATTTTGTTTTTTAATTCTATTCATTCATAAAAATAGAAACAAAAATTTCGAAATGTAAAGTACCCTTAGGGTAGAGAAAAAACCTGTATAAAATTATATATATTGTATCATATCCCACATAATACAATAGCAGATTTGAAAAAAACAGCATTTATAGATCACAAGTGGTGCTTGAATTTGTATACAGTATTTTGTTTGGAAACTACATTTATTTTATTCATAAATAAAATAAATAAATTTAGCAACTTCTAAATATTTTTTTATAACTAATTTTTTCATATGTCTATAATATTTTAAGACCATGAACTCTGCATTATACAAAGTTTCTTCTTCAAAACTGTTCAAAATAATTTCAACAATTAATTACGAAGAAAACACCTGGAAAATCCGTACTAAATCTAATCAGCACGATTTGAAAATCATATATTTTGAACAGTTTTTGAATTTTATCAAACCTTAAAATTTTTGGCAGATACGTGAACGATAAATTTTTCTTCTTATATTATTTTTTATGATAATTGAAGTAAACGGTTTGTTTTATCTTTCAGAAAAACTAATCAGTATGAATTATTAATTATGAATTAAAGACTTGACGCATTTTCACTAAATCTAAGCACCCCACTATATCCAAGTAATATTTTTTCAAACAGTTTTTGAATGTTTTAAAACTTATCAAGTTTTATCAAATGGCTTCTAAATTTTTGAAATGGGTGTAGCCGTTATCGAGGAAAGGTAAAACTTAGGCTCACATATAGTTTTTTTTCTAATTTTGCTCTCAAACGATTTAGAATCACTTCAAACGTCAACAAAAAATAAAATCATGAAGATAGATTTTCTAGTGAAACATAAGCTGTATCGACAAGTTAAAAATTGTTTATTCATTCAATGGACTATTTCCTTTCCAGAAACCTAATAATCTATCAAAACGACAATATTCGCTAAAATATACGACGTTCGAGTCGTAAATATACTGAACTAGTCAATTTTCCTCCTTCGCCGAAATAATGTTAACTTCTTATGTGGTGCTCGGATCATATAATAAACTCGTTTGAATGTCTGAAATATCACAGAAGCAACTCCACTCGAGCGCCGGGTAGTCGTTTGAATTGAGTTATGGGCACAAATAACCATTGACAGTTTTATGCTGCGACCGTTAAAAAGCAATAAATAGATTTTTCCTATGGACCCTTTACTCACTTTACATACACTCCGAGTGCTATACGACTATTTGATACATGTCGACTCTGTATAAGATTTATTGTTGATCGCTGCAAAAGGAGAAATTGATTTGTTAATTCGTATAGTGTGCCACATCTGATGGAGACCCACAAGAAACAAATATTGTTTTCGCAAATTCACTCATCATGTAATGGTGTTTGAGGAACTTCATGTAATTAAAATTAACATACATTCATTGACTGCTTGCATTTTTTTTTTTACTTTTTCGATGTAATCTCTTTCTTTGAACAGCAGTAATATCTGTCTTGCCTAAAAATATTTTCCATCCTAATAACTTCAAAGATTTATAGAAACTACGAATAATATAAAAATTATTTCAATAAACATATGTTTCATACACGGCACCGCAAATGCTGCATTTGTTTTATTATTTTCAATACAATTATTTACGGGGGACAGGGTAAAATATTCTTCTGATTCATGCATTTTTCCTTAAATCAAGACTTTTACTACGATGTAACTTTAAAATGTTTATTTATCTATGCCGATTTCCTTGTTGATATAGGTTCGCATACAACGTTGATGCCGGTACGCATACAAGGATAGATCTCTATTCACATACACGGCGACTAATCACAATCGACCCGTATAGAAATGATCTCATCGAGAGCGAATGACGAACAGTTCGGGCGTAACGGACTTCTGTTGCATTTGTACAGATTTACACCCTAGTCGCGCCTAAAAAAGTATTACTTCAAAATATAATAAATTATTTGCAAAGTTAACTGATTTTTTCTTACCAACTTTGAATTAAGACCCTATGTTTATCTTAAATTTTTTACAAACTTTAAATTGAAGCTATATATGAATTTAGTCATTTATACATATAAAAATGGATAATGCCTAACGGCGGTTTCCATGGGAACCAGAGGCAAGAGCAAAGCGGAGGTTTTAGTCGGTATTATACCCAGGCGGTATTGAGTCCGACATACCCTGACAAAAGACCTAGTCTGGGATGCGTAAAAGCATTTCCTTCGCTATACAAAAAAAAAAAAAAAAAAATACACGCACACTATATATAAAATCTAAATAAATGTTTTATAACTCATTAAATTGAATATTTTAGAAGTTCTTTTGAATATTCACTAGTGTTAATGTTGTGCTAACATTGTCGTCTTCAAATTTTTGAATCATCAAATAAATTTTTCGTAAACTGTTTTAAAGTATCGTACTGAATTCACATATACATATTATTATGTGTCTTCTTAATTATTTTTATATATATATATATATATATATATATATATTTCATTACTATACCACGACCAATTTTATATTTCATATATCATATATATTTTATATACAAATATAAATCTAATATTTTTATATTTATCTATATTCTATTTTCTATTTTATATTACTAATTTTACCGTAATCAGGAGTTGTTTACACATTTACTTTAACTTTCTGCACGACTTCTTGGCCAATTGGCTGCAAATTATAGTATTCTAGAGCCTTTTCTATGAAGTAATATGGAGACAAGAGGCAAGAGATAAGCGGAAGTTTTAGTCGGTATTATACCCATGCGGTATTGAGTCCGACATACCCAGGCAAAGGACCTAGTCTGGGATGCGTAAAAGCATTTCCTTCGCTATAAAAAAAAAAAAAAAACACAAATTGAGGTATGTCTGTCTTCCGACTGCCATGAAAATTTAATATACTTTTAGATACATCCCCTGACAGGTTTTTGCATATTTTGATTGAAAGTGATATAGATAATCATCATCAAGACCTTTTTTCCATTTTTTTAGTAATTTTTGATTTCATATTTGTTTATAATGCGTATATAAAAAACCCTAATAACCCTAAATTTTCACCTTCTTAACACAAACCTGTCGTATGTTGTTTGGTTTTCACAGTATATTTGTGAAAGTAAAGAAATACTTACTAATAAAGTAATCTACATCGACTAATTTTTTTTTCCTCTGAATAAATTGCTCATTTAATGTTATACAATAAAGATTGTTTATTGTTGTTTTTTCTATATTACAATTGTGTATTTTATTGCGAATAAACAATTTAACAGTACGATTTTATTTATACAATTCAAGATGTAAAATTTTACAACGACTTTCTCTCCATTTAAATTTATTTAAATAACTGGAATCTTTCAAATAATACAAATTTTTGTTCAAAATAAGTGCTTTTTTGATTAATTTAAATAATATTTGCTTTTATCAGACAATTATAAGAATTGATAATTGTTTTTACTCTTAATTATCAATTTTTACTAATTTTTTCTTCAACGATTTAAAACTGCCTACATATGATTTTTTCTTTCAATAAATGTTTTCTACATCGACTATTTTTTTCTGTGAATAAATGATTTTTGGTTAATAATATTTTATACTATTAATTAATATTGCTGTTTTTTCCTATATTACAATTGTGTATTTATTGTAAAAAAACTATTTAACAGTACGATTTTATTTATACAGTTCAAGATGTAAAGTTTTACTATGACTTTCTTCTCTATTTAAAATTATTTAGATTAAAAGAAAAATGAATAATAAAAAAAAAATGTGATGAAGATAGAAGTGGAATAAAATTAGAAATTTGATATGAAAGAGCAAAAATTTAAGAAAATAAGAACAACTAAGAATATGGAATAGGATATATATGGGTCATTCTTTTACAAACCGGACACTAATTAACCTTGACATTTTAGAATTGTCTGAAAATTTGTTTACAGATACTATTCATAAAATCATTTGACACGTATTTCAGGATTTTGCTGAAAAAATTTTTTTACGTAAATATTTACGATTGAAATATGGATTTTTGGCTCAATTTCTATGAACATCATCTGCGGTAAATTAATTATCTCCTGATGTGCTGATCCGATCAGTATTATTTTTTTTTATTACACTCATATTGAAGTGAACTTTGTAATGATTAAAAATTTTTTTTTTGTTTTTGCAATT
Source organism: Ctenocephalides felis (assembly GCF_003426905.1). Lineage (NCBI taxonomy): Eukaryota > Metazoa > Arthropoda > Insecta > Siphonaptera > Pulicidae > Ctenocephalides > Ctenocephalides felis. The sequence continues at coordinate 34,658,197 of NW_020538040.1, read as the reverse complement.
TTCTTAACAATAACAACCCTTAAATATTTACAAAGGTTTTACTCGGCCTTTACCCGAATTGAATCGATCCAAAAAAAAACATATATTTTCTTTTTTTCTCTGCAACAAAATTCTTTTTACAATTTGTTGGAGGATTTGTTACATCGAAAGATATTAAATATTTTCATGCGCGAGCCGCGCTTTTCACGTCGTGGACCTCAAAGACTTGTACTCATTTGTCACTTTCGAATGACAATCTTATTGTTTTTCGGTTGAAAAATATTTTATAATTTCGCTTCTGGCGAAAAATAAACATATAGTCGAAAAAAAAACATTAGGGGAGAGCGGAGCTTAAAAGTTCGTGGGTAAAAAGATCCACTGCCAATATCTCAAAAACAAGTAAAGTTAGAAATTTTTTAACAACAATATTTGAATGTAGACGAATTGTTCAGTTAGATTTTTCCAATAATAAAAAAATGTTTTTCAGCCACTTCTTTTAAATTCGTCATTTTCCGTCTTTACTCCATAGCCTGGATAAAAAGGGATCGACTTATTTTTAATTTTAATAGAATTTTACGTAATAATAGCTAAATTATATAGCCAATGTAAAATAAAAATTTCATTCGTATATTTTTATAAAGAAAATACCAGATATACCTTTGATCTGATGCTTTGTCAGAAATATTTATCAGGAGAGTTTATTAACTATTAATTTATATATAATTATATATATATATATATATATATATATCTATTGTAAAATAGCTTTTTTCTAACTTAATTTTATTTTTTATTTACTATTTCCTTATTATTTACACCTAGGCCAGTATGAAGGTGTGGTTGACTCTGTTTACCCCACCCACATGTAAGCTTTAATAGAGATTATATCAGAAAAGGTTGAAGCCAACTTAAATATTCCTCTACATTCAAATATTGTTGTTAAAAAATTTCTAACTTTACTTATTTTTGAGATATTGGCAGTGGATCTTTTTACCCACAAAGTTTTAAGCTCCGCTCTCCCCTAATGTTTTTTTTTCGACTATATGTTTATTTTTCGCTAGAAGCGAAATTATAAAATATTTTTCAACCGAAAAACAATAAGATTGTCATTCGAAAGTGACAAATGAGTACAAGTCTTTGAGGTCCACGACGTGAAAAGCGCGGCTCGCGCATGAAAATATTTAATATCTTTCGATGTAACAAATCCTCCAACAAATTGTAAAAAGAATTTTGTTGCAGAGAAAAAAAGAAAATATATGTTTTTTTTTGGATCGATTCAATTCGGGTAAAGGCCGAGTAAAACCTTTGTAAATATTTAAGGGTTGTTATTGTTAAGAAAATTGCAAAAACAAAAAAAATTTTTTTAATCATTACAAAGTTCACTTCAATATGAGTGTAATAAAAAAAAATAATACTGGTCGGATCAGCACATCCGGAGATAATTAATTTACCGCAGATGATGTTCATAGAAATTGAGCAAAAAATCCATATTTCAATCGTAAATATTTACGTAAAAAAAATTTTTCAGCAAAATCCTGAAATACGTTGTTGTGCCCCATCCAGCGACGGAGCCAACAAAATGTAGGTTCTTCCTGCTGCTAAGTATCAAGCTGGTACCAGAATGTGAAATGGAATCAGTAAAACAGATGAAGACTTTTGATGTTTACGTTTATTTCATGATTCTCGTACACTTTTCATATAATTTGAACACTGAACTTAAATATAACTCCATTGATTACTTTATATTACTCAAAATGACTGAATTTTATTATAACTGGATTACAACTGAACTATATTGATCTAAACCCATACTGATCTTGACCCATACTCATACTGACTCAAACTGACTGTTTATTGCATCATCCAGAACCTTAAATACTCCTTATCGGTATGACGCATTGCTTTTCTAGAATGTTTGATATGTGTGAGTCAGAAACTACGCTTTACTTGGTCGTAACGCACAGTTTGTGGTTTCAAAAGGAATTTTATCAACACTTGCAAGGTTACTGCAAGCTTACAATGTAACTATGAGCAAAACTAATTGCGTCGTTCATATTGACTGTTACATCAATTTACAATATTATTCATAATTATTGTAAAGGGTGAATACCACTACAACGTGTCAAATGATTTTATGAATAGTATCTGTAAACAAATTTTCAGACAATTCTAAAATGTCAAGGTTAATTAGTGTCCGGTTTGTAAAAGAATGACCCATATGTAGATTGAATATAATACAAAAATTAGTATAGAATGTAAATGAATAAAAATGATGTAGGTGGCTAAATTCTCAGAGTAAGCGAGGCTAAATATAATTTGACAAATAAGATGCGTATTCAAAATCTCGAGAAAATATAGTTTTTATCAACACTGTCCATAAGTTTGGCTTTGTGTGGACAGAAAAAGGTCAAATAAAATTTTGTGAAAATTACGAATAACATACATTTGTGAAAATGTACATTTCAGTCTAAAATAATTGGTAAATAATGTGAGAAAGCCGAATAAAGTATATTGTGAATGCATATGGCATTCTGTATAAATATTTAATATATTTTTTTTTCTTATAATATTTTTCAGGAAAAAAACTTTATTTCATATACATTAAACAAGAAATCAATCATTATCTGAATTAAATAATGAAATAAATAACTATTTAATTGCAGGTCAATTTGACGGCTTGCGGCGGTTACAGGTATACATGAATTGTCGGTAGCTTTAGTGTTAAATATTTATCCAAATAGTCAAAAAAATAAACCGTTACAATTATTATAGCACGTGCTAATTTATCGAACACACATATTATAGCATTTATTATAGCACATGCTAATTTATCGAACTTATCGATATTTAACTACAATTTTTGTAATTATTTCGTATATTTTTTTATAAAAGTTTTGAACTAACTTCTGCTTATGAAAGGGAATATATATTTATATATGTATGAATGTAATACTAAATGTGTGAAGCGCATTGCTTTTGAATAGTAGGCGTTTCGAATTAGTTTGAATGTTTTCCATTATAATCTTGAATAAATAGATTTGCGTTGACGGCTTTCGTTCTAAACAGTTTAATCTGTAGCACATGCCGTATCCATTCCGAGCTGTGAAAAATACCAGAAGTTTTCACTGGCACAAGTGGAAAAAGGGAAAAAGCAGCTTTAACCCGTCGCACGTGATTTTCATTGCAGCCAGCTTATTCATTGCGTTTACGCCGAACGGATTTAAGAGTTTTTCCCTTGCACATTTTTCCGCGATTTTTCATGAGCTTTGCGCAGGCTGGCTTAATGCATCGCGCTGCACTGACGTAAGAGATTCGTACGAATACTAAAGAACGACGTATGCCTCAAACGTGCCGACTTTTAAGCGAAATTGATATGTTCACTGTCACAGAAAACGAATCTTTGTTGATTTTTCTCACAAGAATTTCACGATGCATTATTTTAGTGGAGATGGAAGCACTGCAATCAACACCACACTTCATTTGAATTTTATCCAAATATTCATGGTAATACATTCTTTCTCAGGGTCTCATCAAGCTTATTCACAATGTATAACTACTTCATAATACTACATTTTTTTCGCAGTGTATCATCAAGCTTATTTACAATATATAACTAGTTAAAAGAGGCATTTTAGGCATCTTAAATCAAGTTGCATGAACATCCCGACAGGTGTAATAATTGACTTAATTGAATTCAATCAAAATTGAGATAACATTTTCACCATTACATAAATCATGTACGTAGTTCTAGAAATTATTTGAAGATTCAAATGAATGGTAACATTTTTTACAAAAATAAATAAGTTTTGTACACTGTTCATTTACTTCTTTGCTAATTTCAAAACCATTTCTAAATGACTTATTACATCACAAAAGCGACTCTTGACACAAATTTTCATATTTGTTCAAACTTTAATAAATTTTTAAAACTATACTTCTTGCCGTAGGGCCGTAATATTTCAGTATGTTCTATAAGACCATGATATCTATCGCTAAAAAAAGTTTCATAAAAATCGCCAATTTGTTTTCTACAGTTAATTTCAAGAAAACGGCTCGTTAGATGTTTACCTAAAATTAATCAGTAGCATTCCAAACCAATATTTTTCAGTTTTTTTTTAATTGATTCGGGATTGTGAGCTAAAGCGTGCATAAAAAGTTTTACACTTTTTTGCAAAGAAACGTTTCGGACGATCATCGCACAAAACCGACAAACGATAGTCCTCTTAGAGATTCATCAAATGGTTTTTAAATTTTTGAAATCAGTTTAGGCATTTTTTGAGTAAATGAGGAAAGGCCCAATTTTGATGAACGTCAAAAAAACGTCACTAATTTTTGCAAACTTTGACGAATTTTTCTAATAAAAATTGTCTTAGGGCTGTAATATTTTAGTATATTAGATCATACTAAAATATTACCAAAATATCTATCTTCAAAAAAAAAAAAAAAACACAAAAATTGTAGAAAAAAAATTCAACAGTTAATTACAAGAAATTATGCCAGCGAATCTTAACCAAAACTAATTGGTACTAAACTAAACCTAACAATTTTGATTTGTAGAAACAAATACAATTTTTTATTTAATGAAAATTAATTAGCGAAGGGCTTTGGTAAATTATTTAGTTTTAGTAATAATAAAGATAAATTTCATTAAAATTCAAATACTTGCTTTTATTGCCTTAAACTGAAATCCAGTAGTCATGTCAACAAAATAAAACAAATGTACATTTTATATTAAAAAACAAAAAATATTTTTATAAATATATTTTCATACGAGATTTTTTTCAATATTTTTAAATAAAGTGAAGAAAACTATTTAAAATTATTACATTTAAAAAGTGCAATGTTAAAGTCTACTCCACATTTATTTTTCCTACTAATAACTTCAAATCCAGAGGAATGCACATAGTAGAATGGATTGGATATGGAACATGCATCGGTATGATTGGTGATGGTTCTAAAGACTTATCATCACCATGCAGGTTGTGAAAATCGATTGAAACTTTGTTGGTCCTCACTTGTGAATGTATTTGAATTTTTGAGGTCAGACATAGGATTTCTGACGGCTCAAGAAAGTATGACTTGCCCAATGACATTACCTGCATTTACCCCATAGTCGGAGGCGAAATCCACTGATTCCAGGATGAATGTAAAAGTCAAGCCTCTTCATTTTTACGTGTGTGGTTAAATGGAATTTGACGTTCAGATCGATGAGCCTTTGTGTTGGTGAGCCTTTCTTGCATTGATTTTTTCCGAATGGGGACTGCGATGAGGTGAGCAACCAAGGTGGGGATCTATGGTTGCTGCTGCTTCGCTAATCCAAGGAAGGACGACGATTACCTTCTTCACGCCGTCCGAAGAATTTACTTAATTTCGGCTTGGAAGTTCATCATCATGCTATCCACATCATAGATTTAAGTTAGAAAACTTAAATTAATATGAAGTGTCAATGAAATTTTATCATTTTTTTAAAATAATTTTTAGTTTTATTACTTAGTCGAAAGAATTTTATTGTGTTAAAAAATCTGTTAATAATATGTAAAATTTATATTAAAATATGTATAAAGCATTGACATAGTATTTGCATTCTTTTTTTTGTTATGATTGTGAACAGTGAAATAGAGTTAGTTATATTATACTTTTTTGTTGAATAATTAATTGAATAATAATTAAGTTCAAAATAAAGATGCATATACTTAGGTTTAAAATTCCTATTTTATGCTAAAGGACGAGGTATTGCAAAGAGTTTTTAGAATAGGTACTCGTATATATACGTAATACCATTATCAGAATTACAACAGAAATTGCATATAAATCGCTTGTAATGACATATTTTTGTATCCTAGTTTCTGCAAATATTGTAGCTATCAGAACTAACTATCAGATAAACTTGAATTCCATAAAATCAAATGCTTTTACTTTAATATTCAATAGCTCGAGCTTTTACTTTAATATTTAAAACAATATTACTTTAATAATCGATAAAAATTCATTATTTTTATTGTGCTGAAACTACGGAATGAAAAATATTAATAATTTTATAGCATGTAATGAAAAATACTTTCAATAATAAATTTTTCAAACCATTTTATATAGATACAAATTGATAGTTAATATAAATCGTAAAGTAACATATAGTACTGTTGTAGTATCATAGTTAATAAAAAGTAATTTTACTATTTAAAATAATAATAAATAGTAGTCTGTCTGAAGGCAGGTCCATGGTATGAGAGCATCTCAAATCAAGGATTCTTTTTCTCTTCCTTGTTTATTATTTCCATCGCCATTTTGTCACCTTTTTATCCATTTTTATGCATTTTCTTTTCCAAACTCCTGTTTACGTGCTTCATGGTACTGTGCTTTGGATTTGTTTCCTGTATTTTCTCTTCATGCGCAAGTAAACAGGCTTTCTCACATTATTTACCAATTATTTTATACTGAAATGTACATTTGACGCAAATATTGTAACTTTTCCAAAATTTTATGTTCAGTTTTTTGTCCACACAAAGCCAAACGTACAGGCAGTGTTAATGAAAACTAATTTTTTTGAGATTTTTAATTTGAAAAAAAAAATTACTAAAACAAAAATTCGTGCTCGAAAATACTTTTACTCGTCGTTTCTCTATACACCTAAAGAAGAAATATACCTAAAGATGCCACCTACAATTTTTCGACTTCACATTACATTTCTTAGCTACATTTTAAATAAATAATGTACCAATACAAAATATAATAGTTTACCTTACATTTATGCTACTTTTTCCTATTTTTATTGAAAATTTTTTGGAACTTTGGAAAAGCAACTTTTCGGTTTACTTTTATACACCGTGAGAGTAATGAAATTTAATTTATACGAATTAGTTCAAAATCTGTGAATGTGAATGAATTCATCAGTTTTAGAATTACGAACTATTCAATTGAAGAATTGAACAATCTTTTCTTGTCATTTACCAAGTAGGGAAACCCATTTATATATATTTACTATTAACCGCATACCCCATCCAGAAATTTATTTTAAATTTGTCTGGCTTATTTGGTATATTTTGTATAAATCCGCACATACATTTCGACGAAAATAACAACCAAAATAACATTACTTTCTAGCGGTCAAATTGACCGACTTCGGTAGTTAGGCCACATAACAATTTTTTTTGAAAAGTAGAAAAAGTAACTAAAATCAAATATTGAAGAAAATATAATTAATATATTATAAGAATTGTCATATAGTTTTGATAATGCTATTTTAACGTTTAAGTTATACACAAAGTTAGAAACGGTCATTTTTACTGGCTTTGGTAGGTTTAGTGTTAATATATAAATATTTTCACCTAGTTGCAAATTGATAGCCCATACAAGCGACATGTATAAAGTCAGATTAATAAACGAATTCAACCAAATCAATACTTTTTCTCAATCCTTCGCATAAATTAATACGAGCGCTTCGATCCCTATAAATCAGTACGGTTGCTGCACATGTTGAATAAGCACTTTAGCAAATACTAATATTTCCATTCTCCGTGTTCAGATATACGATTTATTTTCTAGGAAAAATATGATTTTTCACTATTCACGGACCACTCTATTTTCCTTGTAACCCACAATGTGTAACTGTCAAAAGATACGTTCATACAAATAATACTATACTATATATACTACACTTTAGAGGAGAAAACAAGTACGAATCGGCGCATACGTTTTGTCGGGGGGGAGTCGTGTGGGTGTTCAGGTATTTCTATTATGTTCAGTTGTCCGCGGACCGGAGTCGCTTTATGCGAACGATGTAGGAAATTCTTTTGTTGTTAATTATGATATCCCGGTAAACGTTTCTGTATTAACGCTGGCATTAAAATATTTCTGAATTATTTTAATTGAAGCATTCTGGATACGGAGATTATTTTGTTTTTTTGGATGAGTGTATATTTTTATTTGTGAAAATTGTTTTGCATGGTGTTTAATTTTAATGCTTTTCAAGCATAATTGTTGGTTAAATTGTTAAAGAGTATGGTCAAAGTTCAAAAACTTCTAAAAATTTATCTATATAGGGGCATTACCTTAACATCGCTTTAGTAGAGGATGTCATGAAAAATACTAGCACTAGATATCATGCTAAAATTTACAATCATCCTAATGCAACAATGGCTCATCTGCTTGATAATCTGCCTATAAGAAGATTCCACAAGAAACTGCCTATATACAACGTAAAAAATTGTTTTCCATAGAAAATTGCTCATTGGAGCAATTACTACAATTTTTTTTTTAATTTATTTTTCTTTATTTGTAATCCATTTTTATTTATGTTTATTTATTTATTTATTATTATTTTTTCTTTTATTCTATTTCTTTGTGATTATTATTATTATTATTTTTATGTATAATTTAGCCCTATAACTTAGAGTTCTGTCAATAACTCTTATTGTTGTATAATATTGATTAAATAAAAAAAATATATGTAGGTGCACAAAGATTCAATTTTATTTTATAGCAATTGTATTGTTGAAACCAACCCAATTACATCAACAAATAACACTCACCAAACAAACAACTATCTGACTATGTTCAGTAGACCTTCCATCTAATTCATGATTGTATAACGCTGCTTTTTTGCTGTTCTTCAAACAATTTTTACCTGTTCCTTTTTACCCCATAGGTTGGGTAAAATGGGATGGCCAGAGGCAAACAGGTGTATTGTCTTATTTTTCATTTTAAAGGGATTTTACATAATAATAGCTTCATTATTCAACCAATGCATAATATAAATTTTATGGGTACATTTTTCACAGAGATTACACTGTATATAACCTTGATCTGGTATTTTGTCAAATATCTATCAGTAGAGTTGGAATAACTATTTATTTAATTTCTCTTGTAAAATTGCTTTTTTAACACAATTTACATTTTTATGTACTATTTCTTATTCTTTACACCTTTGTCGGGGTAAAGGCTCAGATGGCTTTCTATCCCACCTACGTGTAAGATTTTATTGAGGTCATATGAAAAACTGTTGAATTTAACTTAAAATTAACAATACATCTTATAAAACAATTATATAACGTGCATTTCAAAATTTTATCAAGGTTCGTGTACTAACCAACAATGCTCACAACCAAAAAAACTAACAACAAAACTAAATATTTTTGTTATAAATTTCCAAACATTGCCATTCATCTTCTGATAAGATGTTGGTTGATTATTCATTTTTTCCCTCTACTTTCAAATATTGTTGTTAAAAAATTCTTAACTTTCCTTTTTTGATATTGGAGGAGGGTCTTTTTACTCACGGACCTTTAAGCCCCGCGCTACTCTATAGATAAAAATGAATGTAACATTGCATTACAAAACTACACATCCAATCGCCGTGAAAATTTAGGTAACGTGTTAGTTATACATCCCCGGATAGGTTTTCGCATATTTTGAATGATACCAAGTAATAAGAGTTGCCCCCCCCCCCAAAGATTTTTTTTAATTTTTCAAGTTAATTTTTATTTTTATATAATACGTATATAAAAAGTACATAACCTAGAATTTTCACATTTTTTACCGAAAACTCCTATTTTGAAAAATTTTATAATAGTTATTACATAATTTTTTATCCCAATTTCTATCAGTGAACGTTTTTGACTGAATCTTGATTGAGATTTTTTGGGCTTATAAAAAAGCTCAATTTTACATAGGAAAAATCAATTTCATAAAATTGTCTTACTCACAATGGATCAAATTGACTACTTGGATCAATTTTCTCAATTTTTTTAAAAATGCGTGATTGAAAAATACGAAATTGAAAAATACCTGCTGCCTCCAATTTCCACCTTCCTGCCACACTTTTTAATTTAATTAATCATTTTTAACCATGTCAGGTCAATTGTCTTTTTGTGGATGTTTTGCACTTAATTTCTATTCAGATTTTTCTAAGATAATGCAAATACAATACAGATATTTATTTTTTTATTACGAATCTATTCACTCTTACAGAATTTTTTTTAATTTACATATAAATTACATATAAATTACAATTTTTCTATATAATGGATAGGCAGTGAGTAATTGGTTTGAGAATTAACAGAAGTAATTATTAAAAAAAAAAACCAATGGTTTACCTTTTATTTTTGTACTACATATCTAATTTATATCCTATTTCATAAAAAAAATAGAAAACTAGTGGTTCTATAGCCATCGTGCTTTCAGACAAATTGTTGAAACTTGTACCAAAAATTATTTCTTATAAAAAAGTTAATTTTTTTATGAAAACTTGAAAAATTGTAATTATGGGTATCACACACACACATACATTCAATCATCCATCAATTTTTTCTAATGTATATCAAAATGTTCAGAAACCTTTGAAAACTAATCATATGGAAAAACAAATTTCGATTTTTTATGATGTCTTGGATACCCTGTAGAACACTTTTGTTTCAAATGTTGCTCTTCTTTTCTCAAACTTTACAACAAAATCTTCAGTCTAAATGTATGAGCTAATTAACTCTTACGCAAAATAATATTTTTTTCAGGGCTCCATTTTCATGTTTCTATTTCTAACAAATTCTATTCACATCGTTACATAATTGTAAAAAATATATGAAGTATATTTGAATCCATTAATAAAAACCCCAAATATAACTATGTATGTCTATAAGTATTTCATAAAAGTCTTAATGGCGTCGATAGAATTTCATAAAATAAAAAGCATGCATATTTTCCATTATTTCGTCCAAAGCTCTTGAAGCTTTTACAAACAACAAGGCTACATCTCGACTCTCGGAATAATGGAATAAAATATATTCGTACAATCACAGTGCCAGCTCTGACCTATATTGCTTTGTATAAAATTGAAACAAAAGATGTAGAGATGCAGTTTAAAATAATTTAAGGATAATTACTGGAGACGTTGTATGCATAACAAAGTGGGTGCAAGGCGACACCGCCGTACAAAATGCAAATTCATTTCCAAAGGGTTTAAAGTCAGCTTTATGTTGATTGCGCATCCATTTAATTATAAATATAACTAATGATTTCTTGGAAATTCTTCGTATGCATAATGCAAATATGTTTTGCACACTTAAAAGTTTCAGACATTCACCACCTACTGGTGAATGTCTACCACTAAATCTCTATTCAATAGTATGTTAATTTGAAAATCAGTAGTTTTTTTTTGTTTTTATTACATTTTATATAAAAATATACATTCTATGAATTTACAGCATGAATTTCTATTTTTCTTTGCAAATAACGAAACAATTATTTAAACTTTAATAACATAACTGATACTTTAGATCTAAGCTAGTTGGTATTGGTTTTTTACCTTGAGGCAAGTTACATGAACTTACCGATATGTGTAAATAATCGACTTTATCAATAAAAAACAAATTAACTTATGAGTGATTAAAAGTATTCCAAGTGGATTTATTACACATTATTGAAAACGAACGAACACGTAAACTCGGAGTATTTTCTAAAAGCAAATTTTTAAAAATCAATAATTTTTATAATTGAATCAGATTCCGTAGGACTTTAATGGCTTAGTATGTTCATTAAGACCAGTAAGTACTCTATCGTTATGCTAAGTAAATCGTATAATTTTAATTTTAACAAACGTCAAAAAAACTACTCATTTTCTCAAACTTTGAATTAAACTACTTGTTGATTTTTAGAATTAAACTACTTGTCGTAAGACCGTAATATTTCAGTAAGTTCTATAAGACCATGATATATATCGTCAAAAAAAAGTTCCATAAAAATCGGCCTAATTTATTTTTTCAACAGTTATTTACAAGAAAACGGCTCGGTAGATTTTCACCTAAAACTAATCAGTATCATTTCCAACTAATATCTTTCCAACAATTTTTGATTTTTATAATCGATTCGGTTGTATCAGCTTAAATGTGGACGAAAAGTTTAACATTTTTTCCAAATTACAAAGAAACGGTTCGGCCGATCGTCCCTCAAAACTGAGAAACGATAATCCTCATCGAGATACATCAAATGGCTTTTAAATTTCTAAAATCGGTTCAGTCGTTTTTGAGAAAACGTCGATGAAAGGTCTAATTTTGACAAATGTTAAAAAGAGGATACTAATTTTTGCAAACTTTGACGACTTTTTAAAGTTCAACGACTTGTCGTAGGGCCGTAATATTTTAGTATGATCTAGAAGACTATTGTATTTACCGACAAATAATAATAATAATAAAAATCGAAGAAAAAAAAATTTAACACTTTATTACAAGAAAACAGCCCGGCCGATCTCCACCAAAAACTAATCAGCACGATTCCCAATCAATATCTTTCGAACGGTTTTTGAATATTCAAAATTGATTCAGAATTGCGGGCTAAAAATGGACATTTTTTTTTACTTTTCTGCTATTTATAAAGAAACGGCTTGGCCGATCGTCGCACAAAACTGAGAAACTGAGAAAGTCCTCATCGAGATACATTGAATGTCTTTTAAATTTTTGAAATCGGTCCAGCCGTTTTTGAGAAAACGTCGATTTACGGCAAAAAATCTGTTCACATACACGCACACACACATACTTTGTCCAAATTTGGTCTCAATAGATTCAGAATGGCTTGAAACGTCGAGAAAACATAAAATTAGCAAATCGGATTTTTGGATAAAAACATAAACTTCTTCTTCGGGAAGTTAAAAAATGATACTTAAAAACCACAGATATCACAAATTCCACAAAAAATATCATTATTCCAATTCCCAAACTCATGGCAAAGTGCATTTTCTGATTCCTAAAATCGTCGATAGATTTTAAAAATTTAAGTCGACCGATTTTCTCAATATATTCCAAAGAAAACATTTATGCTAATTGAGAGTAATGGATCTTTAGTATGAGAAGAGTGTATGTATAATACCTATCTCTTTGTTGACTATTGATTTGCATTTTATATTGAAAGCATCTTCAGAAAAAGTTTAAAGAAATATCTTTCACTCTTTTTATATTGCTGGAGTTATTCTATTTCATGGGAATATTTCATCAAAGGAAAAATGATAGTTACCGTTCTGGTGCATCGACTGAAAAGGGATCGATGAGCTTATGATGTTGCAGAAAATGCAGTTCAATATACAAGTACCTATTGGATGTTACTAATTAAACGTACATGAATAGTAAATTATTGGGATAATGTTGTGTAATAATTTCAATAGGCAATTGATTTGTTACAGTTTAATTGGGAGTCCTGTATTGCCTCAATTTGATACAAAGTCTTTCACGTATATAGTACATTAATCACGTGAGGTTTTTGGGGGGTGGGTGGTTTGACAAAAAATTACAAAATATAGAGGAGAGAGAGGTATAGTAAGACATCATGTGTAATTATATTTTACCTGAATTTAAATAAAATCCAAACATTTTCAAAAAAAATCAAATTTTATATTTTTTTCTCGTAACTAAAAATACACGTGATTTTTGCTGGAGGAAGGGTTAATTTTGAATATTAAGATGGGGGAGCAGGTTTTTCCAAAAATTCTTAAAAAATTGATCACGTAATTAATTATGGGTGTAAATATGGGTTAGGTTGATTATAAATAATTTCGATTTAAGGGGTTTTGTTACATATATTTTAAATAAATCAATTTTTTTCCAATATTTCCTGAAAAATGCTTACACTTTCAACGACTCACCCTTATTAAATAAATTTAGGTTTCACTAACCAGTTTTATCTAGATCTTTACAACTAGTAAAATTTTCACCGCACTTATAAAACATTTTAGCAAAGCATGTTTAATAGTGATTTGAGTTTTTATAGTTAATTTGAAAGCTTGAATTGTATGAATTTGTTAGAAAAAAAATCGAGCTCTACATTACTGACAATTTTGTGGAACTAAATTTTTATTAAAAAACTTTAGACTTTGTTGATGAATTTTACCCCCTTTCATAAAGTATAAATTAATAAAATTGTATTACGGTTACAACCGTAATATAACAAATAACTGTATTAATTGATAGATTTTAAATCTTTTTTCTTTGTTTTTGTTTATTATTGAAAAGTTTTTCACAAATGCAGCCCATACAAATTTACATATAAATCTAATCAAAATATTTTTCTTTGAATTTGTAATCACGTGTGTATTAAAATTATTATATTAAATTTGGTTAAAATCAGTTATCTGTACTTAGAAAAAAATGAAATTTTTCTACCAAATTTCCATGTGAATGTAAGTAATCGTGATCGTGAGATAAAAAAGGTTCTTCAAAGTTCTAATCACGTATATGTTTATAAAAAAAATTTTTGTAACCTTGTCAAAAAAACACCTGGCCAATGACCCAATTTGTCTAAATATTTTTGCAATGCTAAGTATATTTATAAAAAAATCCTTATGGCGACTAAAGTTTCTACATCGTTTTATGTATTTTTATTTGTTTAATTTTTCAACTAAATATTGTTATGCTTTTATTTTTGGAAAATTGGATATCTTCCAGTTATATATATAAAACTGAATTTTGGAGCTAAATTGGAATCACACCCAACATTGAATATTTGTTTATGAGCACGTTTAATTAACTAACTATACATTTGAAAAAATAAATATAATTTTAGATTGGTGAAAGTTTGACATTATTATGCTATGAATATGAATAACAATTTTTAGTTATCAAAAGAATATAAATATTTAATAATATTCGTAACATAATAATAAAATATTCATAACATAATAATAAAATATTTTTATAATCATTAAAATAATTAATTTTACGCTAGACTAACTAAACTAAAATTTAATTAACTTATCGTGAAATTAATTCAGTAATCAATTATAACACTCATATATATATATATATATATATATATATATATATATATATATATGTAATAATATATAATTTATTTAAAATATTAAACAGCATTAAATCAGTAATCGTATTAACTATTTATTATAATAATATTATAGTTATTTATCTGAATTTTATTATAGCTTTAAAACTATTTGTACTCAATAAATAGTAGGGAAGACTGTGTACGATTGTGACAAGTTTTTTGATCAGCAATAATTTTGTTATTTTTCTAGTTACATGAAATAAATGTAAATTGAATGATTATGTGAACATTTATCTGCGTGTAAATAATAAAATAGTGTCTTCAAATACGATGGATTAGTTATAAAATCAAATCATACAAGAAAAGAATGTGTGTCACAACCGTCCACCCGAGGTTGAAAAACAATATCTATAAATACCAAAATTGTTTATAACAACTTTTATTGTTTTTTTGTATAGTCATCTACTTGATAATTTAAATTACCTATCGTAAAATATATTGAATAATCATTAAAAACAATAAAATTGCTGATTACAGCGTAAAAATTTTGGTGATTTTTTAATATTCTCTATTTGCTATTTCAGGCGATACATGAAACATTTTTCCTTGCATATGTAAAAAAAAATTAATTAATTAAAAAGTAAAAATGGTACTTACTATCATCCATTTGAGTACCATCAATGGCACTCTTGATGATCTTCATCCCACATCAAAATATTCAACAGATTTTTTTTGCATATAAATTCTGCGAATTATTATCTAAAAATCGTATAGAAATTTTCTTAAAATAATGTTGGAATATGTTTTATTCGCGTGCGGACACTTATGTTTGCTGATTAACTTTTTGTATACTTATTTCCGTGTTCCGTGTTTTGCTCGTTCAACATTACTATAATCATTTTCACATCATCTATTGCTATGTGTCATTAAAATATATTTTGCTTACCACAAGTCATAGTTCGAGAACATTTTCAGACATATGTGTATGAATAAACGATTTATTTTCCACTCCTGAATTGATTGCCTATCAGTTATAATGAAGAAATAGACAGAAATCGACTCTAAGGTATTAACCACATACAGTTTGTTGGATGTTTAGATATAATATGTACTGATGAAGATGTTTTTATGAAATTATTTTGTACTGATTAAAATACTGTAAAATAGATATTAGTAAAGTCAACCAAAACAAGTTTGTGTAAGTTTTCCATTTTCCACAATTTTGATGTAGAAGCCTTTCCACGTTTTAGAATTAGGATATACAAGTAGCTTTTTGTATAAAATTTAATGAATGATATTGATAACTTATATGTGTATTATCAAATTATACATGTCTATTACCACAAAAAAATTCTTCATTTAAAACTAAAACATTATATAGAATGTAATTTGTATATTGTAATTATTTAAAATTATTAACCAATTTCGACAAACTTTATGTGTTTCCTGTTGAACATTTTTGTTTCTATAAAATATCATCTTTTAACAAATTTAAACTGCAGCTTCTATTCCATTTGACAATTACTAATAACTTAAAAGATATTTTGTTCTTGGTATATTTTAATGTTCTTTTAATTGTGATCAATTTTTTGTTGATCAATCCTATTTCTATAAGATATCCATTTCTTATCAACCTAAAATTGTATATTTTATTTTATTTAACAACTTATAATATCTTTCTAAAACATTTGCAATTTATATATCCTACTTCAAAAAAAAATAATCTTGACAAATTATATGAGCATTCAATTGATACGTTTATATTTCTACAAGTTATTATTTTTGAAGCACTTAAAATATCATCTCATCATGTACCAAAATGTATCAAATCAAATGTATGCAAATTTTATATGCTTTTTATTTCGAATTATTGCTGCTTTAATTATTTAACAACTCTGATTATTTTTCAGAACAATTGCTATTTTTAGAATCGTAGTTTTTTTAATTGAATGATTGATAATATTGGCATGTACTATGTTCTATTATTTGTCTGATACATTTCTATTTCTACAAAATGTTATTTGTTAACCATTTAAAATTGTATCTTTTATTCAATTAAACGTCTGATAATAAAGTAATTAATAATTAAATGCTTCTTGTATATCATAATATTGTTTCAATGTGCTTTCAATGTTTTAATACAAACATTTTTATTCACAAAGAATATTCTATTTTAACAGTTTAAAACTGCAGCTTTTAATTTATACAAGAACTTTTCCTAATTTGTCAGAAATATTGCTTTTTGCATATCCTAATATTCTCTAAATAAAAAATCAATTTTGACTTAAAATATATATTCTTTCTATTGAGACATTACTACGTCTACAAATAACAAAACTGTAATACTTTAAAACAAAATCATGAGTTTTGACAAATTATATGTGCTATTAATTGTCTGAAAGTTATACCGAAACGATTTTATTTTACTTAGTCTTCTTGGCACTCCAACTCTCCAAATGTTCATATTAAATATCGCAAATATGTCGACAATGGAGTGCAAAGGGTTAATTTTAATAAACCTGCGTAACACACACTCTATTGACACATTTATATTTCCACAAAATATATTTTGATTAATTCAAGTTTAAAAACTAGTGGTGCATGGCATCATGCCTTGGCAAATTACTGTACCAAAAATTAAATTTAAAAAAAAAAAATCGATTTTTGTGATATTTCAAATTTTTGAAAAAAAGACTTTTTAAAACTTAGAATTTTTTTATACTTTGAAATATTTTAGAGATTTTGAACTTTTTTTTAAAGCAATTGCGATACGTTAGCTGCGTAGAAACGAGTTATAGAAGCGTGTGGGCGCCGCATTACAATCTAACCTATAAAGAGATACAGAACCCATAGAAATGAAATTAAAATTTGTTAAATCTATAAAATATCATTCATAATATTCATCTATGAAAGATCATTTTTGTGGCAATATTTTTTACTTTTTCTTTGGACCTTCAAACCCGCTAGTCTTTTCAAAAATTTTAGTTCATTTCGTCAAAACATATAAAATGTTTTTTGAATTATTAAAATCTGAGGCTCCGTTCTCTCAAAAATTGAATTATCATTTTAAGCACTTTTTGCCTCGTATCATTGGAACGGCTGGGCCTGTCTTTGCCAAAAACTAATCAGCACGTCTCTTTATCAATAGAAATCGAATGTTTTTCGAATCATTCAAATCGGTTGATCCGTGTTCCCAAAATCGTCGACGAAATATTGTATCGGCACATACATACACTGCACACATACATCCATGTTTTCTAAGGTATGCCAAAGTGTTCAGGAACCTCTGAAACGTAACGATATATGAAAATGTTTATTTTAGATTGTTTTGCGATTACTATAACTTACGCTACGGGAAGTTAATTGAAAGTAAATTTTATTCCTAAAATAGTCCACTTGATATTTTCATTATTTCTGCTTGTGCATTATATTGATACACTAGCATTTGGTCAAAGTAAGTCCATTTTTAACAATTAAAACTGTAACTTTAATTCTATTTTCACCGACTTCTAATAATTTCATTCATACAATATAGTAAAACTGTCACTTTTTCTTGTGGACATTGTATAATTAATTTCTCTGAGCTTTTGAAAGCTCAATATGCTTCTCTATGATTACACAATAAAGCTCGAATAGAGTTGCTTGCACCTGTTATACCGTTCAGTCACGGTGTATCACACGGGCTTACATACTTACCCAGTAATTACATTGAAGAAATTGGGTTAAGTACTGGTTATTATTGTACCTGGATACATGTCGCTGGGGACTTTTTCCTTCTTTTCTTGCAATATCGCGACTGCATACTGTAATACTTAATAAATAAGGGAAACGACATTATTATTTTACCAAAAGTATACACTTGTGATACTGTGCGTCTAAGGCATTTTGCTGAAACTTTATGGATAAATATTAGATGACTGGATATTGTCAGGAAACTGAAATTTTGAAATTCGCGAGAATTTATAAGCATTTTTTTGTATTACTATTTTTTATAACAACGCGTTATCATTAATATTATAGTTTTTAGAGATCTTGATCATCGTGTTTCTATTCCTTTAAACCATTTTAAAAATATGTTTAGCGATCAATGTTTTACAAAACTTTAATTACCTTAGGGCAAATTGCTGAACTTGCCGTACCGAAATTAAAGTTTTTAAAAAACTTAAAAATTTTTTGAAAACTTTGAGAAAGATGTGATTGTTGAGAATATACCAAATTTTTGAAAAAAATTGCCTTTTTTGTAAAATTTGAATTTTTAACTTTCCGTAGGGCAAGTTATAGTAATCGCACAAAAATCGAAATGAAAATTTTTATATATCTTTACGTTTCAAAACTGAACATTTTGGCATGCCTTAGGAAAAATTGATGTATGTGTTATTTGTATGTGTATGTGTGCGTGTGCGTGTGCGTGTATGGGTGTGTGTGCGGATACAAATTTTCGTCGACTCGTATTGATAAGGAAACATGCTGATTAGTTTTTGGCAAAGGCAGGTCTAGCCGTTCCGAAGATATGGGCAAAAAGTGCCAAAACCGGTACTCAGTTTTTAAGAGAACGGAGCGTCCAATTTTAATCATTCAAAAAACATTTTACTTGTATGACAAGATGAGATCTGATCAAATTTTCATGAGGGCAGATAGCGTTTCGGAGATCTAACAAAAAAAGTAAAAAAAATGCCATTTGGCGGTCAAAAATGATCATTAGACATATGCACATCCAATTATCAGATATTCATAGATATTTTAACAATAAGTATAATGTTTGTTTACATTCCTATGGTTCCGTATCCAATGTTTATCCTTTACACAGCGACGCGGCGCTTACGCGCTTTATATTTTGATTCTATGCAGTAAAGCAGTACGATGCTTTGAAAAAAAGTTCAGATCTTCCAAAATATGTCAAAATAAGAAAAAAATTGATTTTTTGTTCTATTTTTTTTTTCAAAAAAAGTAATTTTTGTTCAATTTATAGTTCTCAAAAATCATTTTTTTCGAAGTGATTTTTTTTTCAAAAATGTTATGCGTTTTTTAAATAATAATAATTTTTTGATACGGAAGTTCCAGCAATTTGCCTAAGGCACGATGCCATGCGCACCACTAGTTGTATTATTATTTTTATAACAACGCCCTATTATTGAAACTATAGGTTTTCGAGATCTTGATCATCAACATGTTTCTGTTTTCTCTTGAACCATTTTAGAATATGTTTAGGAACTTGCTATACCGAAAATTAAAATTTTTAAAAAACTTTAAAATTTTTTGAAAACTTTGAGAAAATGTGATTGTTGAGAATATAGAAAATTTTGAAAAAAAAGTTTTTTTTTTATTTCTTGATTTTTTTTTATACTTGGAATTTTATTGAAAGTTTTGATTTTTTTTTAATGTAATCGTCCTGCGTAGTTGTTTTTGAGATGAATATGAAAGCGCGTAAGCGCCGCAGTCTAACGGATAAACAGGTTGCGAAACCCAAAAAAATGTAAACAAAATCCATACTTATTATTAAAATCTCTATAAAATATCTTATAATTTAAATTGTACTTTATTTTGTCAATTGAAATAAATGTTTCTTGAATTATTCAAATCGGACGCTTCATTCTCTCTAAAACTGAATTACCATTTTTGACATTTTGCCCCGTATCTTCAAAACGGCTAGACCTGCCTTTGACAAAACTATTTAGCACGTTTTCTTATCAATACGAATCGATTGTTTTTGAATTACTCAAATCGGTTATTTGTGTTCACAAAATCGCCGATGAAAATTTGTATCTGCACACACAGACACACATACATACATCTATTCTTTGTAAGGTATGTCAAAATATTTAGAATCCTTTGAACTTGAAGATAATTAAACATTTTTTATTTCGATTTTTTTGCGAAAACTATAACTTACCCTACGGAAAATTAATTATAAGTATATATGAAACAATGTGAAATAGTATAGAAACTTCGTGCTTTTTGATATTTTAATCTTTTATTGCACGACTTTTAAATATTATTCATTTCTCAGCCACGACTGTGACATTTTTCGGTTAATGTTGTTATTTTTTGATAAATATTCATCATTTAAAATTTGGATCTAGAGTCGTAAATCACATTTCTAGAACCTACTATCTAAAAATCCCATCCCAGAAATATAGGATTAGTGGTATACCAAGGAAAATGTTCAATAGTTCAAATCGTTAATTTGTGTGAACTTTACATAGGAATAATTTGAAAGACAGTTTAAATTTCTGTGACTAACTAAACTATTTAAAAATATAAAACGCTGTGCATGCTTTGGATTGGTATTATGGTGTATTATTGAATTTTTTGGTCAAAATTCTCGATTTATGGTTTGTTACATGCTATTCTGTAATATCTTAAATTATAAATATGTTGTTTAATGCAAAATATATACTATTGAATTGAATTGTAAAAAAATCTTTGCGTTAATATTAATAGTAAAATATTTTAAGTATCAGTACATAATGAGCTGGAAGCAACGACCGTGTGCTTTTTTAAGTTATCAATATCCAGTTTATCTAGTAAATTACTATTGAATTGACAAATTTTATTTTATGTAAAATATAAGTCCTAGTATCGAATATCTCTTCCGATGGCATCTGAACGTAATTTCAATGAAAATCAAACGCTTATACAAATAAACTTAATAATATCGCATTAAAGTAGATATACAATGCGCCATAAAATACTACTTCGCGTAAGTGCTCCAGCTAATATGGAATCTATTTTCCTTATCTTTCCAGCACTTGAAATTTTATAGCTTTATAAGTTATACGATCTCAAAGTACTTTTTACTACGATTTTCAGTCATGCACCTTGCTTTTCACTCATGTCGTCGTTAAAATTGTTCATAATTCATTTAATGACAGACATTCTATTCACTATCTCTAACTTTGATAAAAATACTTGCTATATATTCTGTATTTTATAAACTCAATATTAACTTCCCGTAAGGGTTATAGTAAAGGTCCAATAATCTAAAATGGAAATTTTTGTATATATTTACGTTTTAGAGGTTTCTGAACATTTTGACATGCCCTAGGAAAAAATGGTTGTGTGTGTGTGTTTTGTGTGAATAGAATTTTTATCCACGATTTCGGGTACATGGATCGATTGAGGAAGGTAAATAATGTTTGATCTTGAAATAAAAAAGAATCCGCGTAAGGTTCACACGCGATTGAAGTTAAACTTATTTGCTACTGTATACTGTAAATAAATACATCATATAACAATTTTGAATAATGTTTATTAGCAATATGGTAATACTCGTGATGCACACATTTATTAGTGTCAACCATTATACACATTTATATAATGATAAATTATAACTTATATATTTATAATAGCATTAAAAATATGTATAATATTCAAAAACAATAACGTAATTAGAGTCATACTTCAAATATTACATGATCGGTTTGTCATTGTAATTAGCATTTAGAAATGAACCTTTATTAGGGAAATGAAGTAATTGCCGATTAATAACTTCTAAAATATTCGTTCACACAGTGGATTAGTTAAACAACGTCTTAACAAATATTGTTTTTGCAACTTCACTCATTATGTAATAATCGTGTTTGAAGAACTTCATGTAATAAATTAACATACATTCATTCACTGCTTGTATTTTTTTACTTTTTTGCTGGCTCATATAATCTCATTCGTTGAACAGCTGTAATATCTGTCTTATCTAAAAACATTTTCTATTTTAATAACTTCAAAGATTTAGAAACTACGCATTATACGAAATAATTTCTAATCAAAAACTTACTAATCATTAATCTTGTTAATCAATATTTCAAGAAACAGAGTAAAATATTCTTCTGATCCAGACAT
>NW_020538040.1:34572648-34634622 GCF_003426905.1 Ctenocephalides felis | reverse complement strand
TTATCATTATATTGAATTTTAAATATTGGGAACAGTAACAAATAATAAAATTTTAACATTGATGAAATTTGTGCACACAAAAAACGCAGATAAACTATTTTAAATACATTTAGATAATTCTTTTGTGTGATTTTTGTTAATTATATTTCATGTTAAATTTGTTCAATTATTAATTACATATAATTAATATTATCACCAACTTAATTTCAAAAATAATTTGTAATTTTTGTAAAATTGTGATTTTGAATAGGATTATATATATTAATACATATAACCTTATTATTTTATAATATCTATTTATTTCAATAAAATATATTCTTTGTGGTACTACAAAGCGTGATTAATTTATAAAAAATATCAAAATTTTAGATAAGACGAAGTTTCCAGTAAAAATTTATTATATTTATAATATATATATTTAATAACCATGAAATTTTTTTTTTTGGGAGTAGCTTTTTACCCAAAAAATGTCGGACCAAACAAGTCAGTACATCGTATTATCAATCGTATTAGATCACGCGTAGTAAAAACTGACTGTTAAGAGTTTATTTCGAGAAAAAATAAATGCCTTTTCGCAATCTTATATATGAGCCTAATTAGGTACAAAGTAACATTTGCAGCCCTATTTTTTATAAACTATAATTAAAAACAAATTCAACGATATTCCTAGTTTTATGTGATTTAAAAACTAGTTAATTTGCTACAATTTTGTAATTTTTATAGAAAATTGTCAAAAAAAAATTTACCCTTGTGGTATTACTTTTGATGACCAGCTATTTTCGACTAAAGTGTTATGTAAGTTCGAAATATTCGGTTGAATAAAATGAAATTAAAACTAATTACGAAGCAAGAAAATGATGATGTAGAACAATTTTCATTATTAATTAAAGCAATGATAAGCATTTATCGAAAAAAAAAAAACAATCTATGATAGAAGCTAGTGGCGAAAAAATTTGCTACATATTTTAAGTGTTCAAGTGGCTTTTCCTAGTTTTTTTTAATATTCTAGTTTTAGCTGGCACAAATATCTCAATTTTTTACAATCAAAGTTAAATGTCTCGAATTTGTTTTGAAATGCTTTTTACTTAAGCAATAAAACTAGGCGCCTATTTTTGAGAAATCCGTGAATAATTAAAAAAAAACAAATGCAAAAAAAATATTGCCCAAATCTAATTCAGATGTTTGTCTAGATAAGATGTTTTAAATTAAAAACTGTAGAAGATGCTGATTAGTTTTTAGCAATTGTAGGTCCAGCCGTTATGAAAATACCAGGCATAAAGTGCAAAAAATGGCAATTCAATTTTATAAAGAATGGAGGGTCCCCGATTTGAATAATTCAAAAAACATTGCACTTGTATTGACGGAATTGAAATTAAATTATTTTAAGATGGCGGGTCAAGTGTTTTCGGTAAAAAGTTCAAAAAAATTCCATATGACATTCAACATTTATTTTAAGTACAAACTTTGTTTGCATTTATATGGGTTTCGCACCAAGATTTATAGTGTTTAACCGTTAGATGCTTTGAAAATATACCACTTACGGTACTGGAAGTTCCAGCAATTTGCCTTAAGACACGATGCCATGCACCACTAGTTTATATTAGGTATCTTCTCAAAACAATTCAAGTGAAGTTGTAATAACAATACGGGTAGTGGCTAAATCAACCACCATATAAATATGGTTTATCTAACATAAGTTTTCATGAAAACAGCCCTAACCTAAAGCACTAAGAATTTACGATTTTAGGATTTACTTGTATATATAAAAATAACTATAACCTTGGTTTTTATACTGATTATGTTATATAATATATTAGTCTGCGTGCACTTCTTTTCCCTTACCCTGTTTTAAGTTTAGATTTATAATAAGATGCAGTTTGCTGATTAAAGCTCGCATTTAAAGGCCGGAACGTGTTGAGTAAGCTCTGAATAAAATACAAAGGAGTTGTAGCTTTCAGGGGCTTTTTGCTTGTTATATGTGTTGCTTTTATAACCCTTGTTCTTGGGCGAGAGTACAATGTATGCAGTTTTACAGTGATATGGGAACGTGTTTCGATTTCAAAATGAGTCCATAATATACATCATGGTATAAATCTTAGGAATTTCACTCTGGATTGCTAAAATTCAAAGAAAAAAAAGTTAGGAGTATATTAGTAATATTGCACAAAAATTTAAAATCTGTCTGTAAAAAATTGCAATTAAAATTTTTTATTAAAAAAATGATGATTTTTGTGGTTAAAATTTTGTTGTTTCAAAATGCTCACAAGGGGTGACGTGATTTCTATAAGTAAATCACAATCGCAAGGGGTATACATAAAAATGGTGTTGGTAAATCTGAATATAAATAATTAGGCACTAAAATCTACTACATATTCCCTGCAAAATTACATAGATAAACGTATTGCAATAAAAAATATGAGGATGTATAGCAAAATAAATCCTTTACAAACATTTGTGTATTACTTTCATTGGCCTGAAGAACTAGATTATATTTTAATATCAATTTTTCCGAATGATTTTTTTAATTTAGGTTTTTAAAACTAAAATACTTAAATCGCGTTCGTTTTAAAAATTCAACTATAAATTTCAAATCTCGACACAAAATTATATACCAATGAAGGTTTTACAAGAGAAAAGCCATAAATATTTTTGGTTATCAGATGTTAAATTCATGTCTGTTGTGTGATCAAATTATTAAATTATATTCTTAAATATTTTTGACATTAATGATAAAAAAGTATATAAATGCTTAACATTTCTCTTTAGATTTTTAATCAAGCCCGATTTTTAGTTACACATAAATCAAATTTTTGTAACATCATTATTATATTTGGCTGTTTGAATCTTTTAAAAATTTGTATTCGAACGCACACACACACGCACACACACACATACACACACATCAATTTTTTGCAAGACATGAAAAAATGTTCTGAAATTTACGTATTTTAGAGACTAAATATAAGAGCTTATAAATTGGACGGTGACGTATACATGAAAAATGAATAAACAAAACTTTATCAAGCGGAGATAGAATTAAGGATCTTATCTCATAATTATAACAATAAGAATTATATAAAATGAACTGAAAAGTTAAAATTATTTATTTCAAGTATGTAAGTAAGGTTTAAAATATTAGCCAGAATTCTGAAATCCAAATGATTTGAATATTCAAAGTAAAACTTTTTTAGGCGCGACTAGGGTGTAAATCCGTACAAATGCAACGTAAGTGTGTTACGGCCGACTCGAGTGCTAATGATTCGTCATTCGCTCTCGATGATATCATTTCTATACGGATCGATTGTGATTAGTAGTCGTGTATGTGAATAGAGATCTGGCGTATGCGTACAGACATCAACGATGTATGCGTACCGATATCAACAAAAAAATCGGCATATATAAATAAACATGTTGAGGTTACATCGTAGTACAAATCTTAATTTAATGAAAAAATGTCTGGATCAGAAGAATATTTTACTCTGTTTCTTGAAAATATTGATTAACAAGATTAATGATTAGTAAGTTTATTGATTAGAAATTATTTCTATATAATGCGTAGTTTCTAAATCTTTGAAGTTATTAAAATAGAAAATGTTTTTTAGATAAGACAGATATTACAGCTGTTCAACGAATGAGATTATATGAGCCAGCAAAAAAGTAAAAAAAATACAAGCAGTGAATGAATGTATGTTAATTTTAATTACATGAAGTTCTTCAAACACGATTATTACATAATGAGTGAAGTTGCAAAAACAATATTTGTTAAGACGTTGTTTAACATAATCCACTGTGTGAACGAATATTTTAGAAGTTATTAATCGGCAATTACTTCATTTCCCTAATAAAGGTTCATTTCTAAATGCTAATTACAATGACAAACCGATCATGTAATATTTGAAGTATGACTCTAATTACGTTATTGTTTTTGAATATTATACATATTTTTAATGCTATTATAAATATATAAGTTATAATTTATCATTATATAAATGTGTATAATGGTTGACACTAATAAATGTGTGCATCACGAGTATTACCATATTGCTAATAAACATTATTCAAAATTGTTATATGATGTATTTATTTACAGTATACAGTAGCAAATAAGTTTAACTTCAATCGCGTGTGAACCTTACGCGGATTCTTTTTTATTTCAAGATCAAACATTATTTACCTTCCTCAATCGATCCATGTACCCGAAATCGTGGATAAAAATTCTATTCACACAAAACACACACACCAACCATTTTTTCCTAGGGCATGTCAAAATGTTCAGAAACCTCTAAAACGTAAATATATACAAAATTTCCATTTTAGATTATTGGACCTTTACTATAACCCTTACGGGAAGTTAATATTGAGTTTATAAAATACAGAATATATAGCAAGTATTTTTATCAAAGTTAGAGATAGTGAATAGAATGTCTGTCATTAAATGAATTATGAACAATTTTAACGACGACATGAGTGAAAAGCAAGGGTGCATGACTGAAAATCGTAGTAAAAAGTACTTTGCGATCGTATAACTTATAAAGCTATAAAATTTCAAGTGCTGGAAAGATAAGGAAAATAGATTCCATATTAGCTGGAGCACTTACGCGAAGTAGTATTTTATGGCGCATTGTATATCTACTTTAATGCGATATTATTAAGTTTATTTGTATAAGCGTTTGATTTTCATTGAAATTACGTTCAGATGCCATCGGAAGAGATATTCGATACTAGGACTTATATTTTACATAAAATAAAATTTGTCAATTCAATAGTAATTTACTAGATAAACTGGATATTGATAACTTAAAAAAGCACACGGTCGTTGCTTCCAGCTCATTATGTACTGATACTTAAAAATATTTTACTATTAATATTAACGCAAAGATTTTTTTACAATTCAATTCAATAGTATATATTTTGCATTAAACAACATATATTTATAATTTAAGATATTACAGAATAGCATGTAACAAACCATAAATCGAGAATTTTGACCAAAAAATTCAATAATACACCATAATACCAATCCAAAGCATGCACAGCGTTTTATATTTTTAAATAGTTTAGTTAGTCACAGAAATTTAAACTGTATACTCAAGCCTTCAAATTATTCCTATGTAAAGTTCACACAAATTAACGATTTGAACTATTGAACATTTTCCTTGGTATACCACTAATCCTATATTTCTGGGATGGGATTTTTAGATAGTAGGTTCTAGAAATGTGATTTACGACTCTAGATCCAAATTTTAAATGATGAATATTTATCAAAAAATAACAACAATAACCGAAAAATGTCACAGTCATGGCTGAGAAATGAATAATATTTAAAAGTCGTGCAATAAAAGATTAAAAATATCAAAAAGCACGAAGTTTCTATACTATTTCACATTGTTTCATATATACTTATAATTAATTTTCCGTAGGGTAAGTTATAGTTTTCGCAAAAAAATCGAAAATAAAAATGTTTAATTATCTTCAAGATCAAAGGATTCTAAATATTTTGACATACCTTACAAAGAATAGATGTATGTATGTGTGTCTGTGTGTGCAGATACAAATTTTCATCGGCGATTTTGTGAACACAAATAACCGATTTGAGTAATTCAAAAAACAATCGATTCGTATTGATAAGAAAACGTGCTAAATAGTTTTGTCAAAGGCAGGTCTAGCCGTTTTGAAGATACGGGGCAAAATGTCAAAAATGGTAATTCAGTTTTAGAGAGAATGAAGCGTCCGATTTGAATAATTCAAGAAACATTTTATTTCAATTGACAAAATAAAGTACAATTTAAATTATAAGATATTTTATAGAGATTTTAATAATAAGTATGGATTTTGTTTACATTTTTTTGGGTTTCGCAACCTGTTTATCCGTTAGACTGCGGCGCTTACGCGCTTTCATATTTCATCTCAAAAACAACTACGCAGGACGATTACTTTAAAAAAAAAAAATCAAAAATTTCAATAAAATTCCAAGTATAAAAAAAATCAAGAAATAAAAAAAAAACTTTTTTTTTCAAAATTTTCTATATTCTCAACAATCACATTTTTCTCAAAGTTTTCAAAAAATTTTAAAAGTTTTTTAAAAATTTTAATTTTCGGTATAGCAAGTTCCTAAACATATTTCTAAAATGGTTCAAGAGAAACAGAAACATGTTGATGATCAAGATCTCGAAAACCTATAGTTTCAATAATAGGGCGTTGTTATAAAAATAATAATACAACTAGTGGTGCGCATGGCATCGTGCCTTAAGGCAAATTGCTGGAACTTCCGTATCAAAAATTATTATTAATTTAAAAAACGCATAACATTTTTGAAAAAAAATCACTTCGAAAAAAATTGATTTTTGAGAACTATAAATTGAACAAAAATTACTTTTTTTTGAAAAAAAAAATAGAACAAAAAATTCAATTTTTTTCTTTATTTTGACATATTTTGGAAGATCTGAACTTTTTTTCAAAGCAATCGTACTGCTTTAACTGCATAGAATCAAAATATAAAGCGCGTAAGCGCCGCGTCGCTGTGTAACGGATAAACATTGGTACGGAACCCATAGGAATGTAAACAAACATTATACTTATTGTTAAAATATCTATGAATATCTGATAATTGGATGTGCATATGTCTAATGATCATTTTTGACCGCCAAATGGCATTTTTTTTACTTTTTTTGTTAGATCTCCGAAAACGCTAGATCTGCCCTCATGAAAATTTGATCAGATCTTCATCTTGTCAATACAAGTAAAATGTTTTTTGAATGATTAAAATTGGACGCTCCGTTCTCTTAAAAACTGAGTTACCGGTTTTGGCACTTTTTGCCCCATATCTTCGGAACGGCTAGACCTGCCTTTGCCAAAAAACTAATCAGCATGTCTCCTTATCAATACGAGTCGACGAAAATTTGTATCCGCACACACACATACACGCACACGCACACGCACACATACACATACAAATACACATACATCAATTTTTCCTAAGGCATGCCAAAATGTTCAGGTTTTGAAACGTAAAGATATATAAAAATTTTCATTTTCGATTTTTGTGCGATTACTATAACTTGCCCTACGGAAAGTTAAAAATTCAAATTTTACAAAAAAGTCAATTTTTTCAAAAATTTTTATATTCTCAACAATCACATCTTTCTCAAAGTTTTCAAAAAAATTTAAGTTTTTTAAAAACTTTAATTTTCGGTACGGCAAGTTCCAGCAATTTGCCCTAAGGTAATTAAAGTTTTGTAAAACATTGATCGCTAAACATATTTTTAAAATGGTTTAAAAGGAATAGAAACACGATGATCAAGATCTCTAAAAACTATAATTTTAATAATAGCGCGTTGTTATAAAAAATAGTAATTCTACAAAATGCCTTTGAATATCTCAGGAATTTCAAAATTTCAGTTTCCTGACAATATCCATTCATCTAATATTTATCCATAAAGTTTCAGCAAAATGCCTTAGACGCACAGTATCACAAGTGTATACTTTTGGTAAAATAATAATGTCGTTTCCCTTATTTATTAAGTATTACAGTATGCAGTCGCGATATTGCAAGAAAAGAAGGAAAAAGTCCCCAGCGACATGTATCCAGGTACAATAATAACCAGTACTTAACCCAATTTCTTCAATGTAATTACTGGGTAAGTATGTAAGCCCGTGTGATACACCGTGACTGAACGGTATAACAGGTGCAAGCAACTCTATTCGAGCTTTATTGTGTAATCATAGAGAAGCATATTGAGCTTTCAAAAGCTCAGAGAAATTAATTATACAATGTCCACAAGAAAAAGTGACAGTTTAAAATAGAATTAAAGTTACAGTTTTTTAATTGTTAAAAATGGACTTACTTTGACCAAATGCTAGTGTATCAATATAATGCACAAGCAGAAATAATGAAAATATCAAGTGGACTATTTTAGGAATAAAATTTACTTTCAATTAACTTCCTGTAGCGTAAGTTATAGTAATCGCAAAACAATCTAAAATAAACATTTTCATATATCTTTACGTTTCAGAGGTTCCTGAACACTTTGGCATACCTTAGAAAACATGGATGTATGTGTGCAGTGTATGTATGTGCCGATACAATATTTCGTCGACGATTTTGGGAACACGGATCAACCGATTTGAATGATTCGAAAAACATTCGATTTCTATTGATAAAGAGACGTGCTGATTAGTTTTTGGCAAAGACAGGCCCAGCCGTTCCAATGATACGAGGCAAAAAGTGCTTAAAATGATAATTCAATTTTTTGAGAGAACGGAGCCTCAGATTTTAATGATTCAAAAAACATTTTGTTTGTTATGACGAAATGTAGAACTGATAAAATTTTTAGAAAAAACAGGTCTAGCGGTTGAAGGTCCAAAAAAAAAGTAAAAAGAAAATGCCATTTGGCGGACAAAAATGATCCTCAAACACATGCACATCAAAATTATCACATATATTATAGGTGTTTTAATATATAAGAAGAAATTTTGATTACATTTCTATGGGTTCCGTTCCAATGTATCCCTTATACTGCGACGCGTTCAAAATCTCCAAAATATTTCAAAGAATAAAAAAATAATATAAAGTTTTCAAAAAAGTCAATTTTTGTCAAAAATTTTAAAATTTTCAAAAATGTATTTTTTTTAAGTTCTAAAAAAAATTTTAATCAAGAAGTTCCAGCAATTTGTCTTAAGGCACGATGCCATGCACCACTAATTTTATTTTAAAACTTGAATTCAGCAAAACATATTTTGTGGAAATAGAAATGTGTCAATAGAATACACACAGATCTATTGAAATTAACCCTTTTAACTCCATTGTCGACTTATTACCGTCCTTTAATATGAACTTTTGGAGAGTTGGAGTGCAAAGGGTTGTTATTTCAAAAGAATTATTATTGGTCAATTATAATAGATCGTCAAATTAAATAAATGTTGAAACTTTAAATAGTTAAAAAAATGATATTTTGTGAAGATAAAAATGCAGTTCTAGAAGAATTTTTCATTGTCGACTTATATCTGACATTTAATAAGAACTTTTGGAGAGTTGGATTGCAAAGGGTTAATATAATATGTCAAGAGAAATATTTTTAGTCCATTATAGTAAGTTGTCAGATAAAATCAATGCTAAAAGTTTAAATGGTTAAAAAATTTATTAGTTGCGAAGATAAAAATGCATTTCTTGAAAAAATGTCCATTGTCTTATTCGCGATATTGAGAATAAACTTTTAGAAAGTTGGAGTGCAAAGAGTTAGTATGCCAAAAGAAATATTCTTAGACAATTATAATAACTTATCAGATGAATTAAATGTTAAAATTTTAAATGGTTAAAAAATATTAGTTGCAAAGATAAAAATTCATTTTTAGGTAAAAATTCCATTGTCGACTTATTCGCGATATTTAAAATGAACTTTTAGAGAGCTGGAGTGCAAAGGGTTAGTATACCAAAAGAAATATTTTTGGTCAATTATAATAACTTATCAGATTTTAAATAGTTATAAAAAGTTTCAATTTTTAATGATTATAAAGGAATTTTGTAGAAATAAAAATATATAAATTGATAGTTATCAATATTGATTATACATTTTTATGAAAAAAATAGGATATATAAAGAGCAATTTGTAATACTAGAACGAGGTGCAACATCGACATCAAAATTGTCGATGTTGAACTTAAAATGAAAAAAATGAAAAATGACAAACTTACACACTTGTTCAGTAGATTTTGATAATATTTTATACTTTTGTTCTTATGAAATTATTTCGTTCTGGCTAAAATAATGGAAAATAACATCTTCATCAGTACATAATATATTTAAACATCAATATCCAACAAACTGAACATGGTTTATACCTTACAATCGACTTCTGTCTATTTCTTCATTAGAACTGATAGGCAATCAATTCAGGAGTGGAAAATAAAAGGTTTATTCATACACATATATGTCTAAAAATGTTCTCGAACTATGACTTGTGGTAAGCAAAATATATTTTAATGACACATAGCAATAGATGATGTGAAAATGATTATAGTAATGTTGAACGAGCAAAACACGGAACACGGAAATAAGTATACAAAAAGTTAATCAGCAAACATAAGTGTCCGCACGCGAATAAAACATATTCCAACATTATTTTAACGGAATTTTCATTACGATTTTCAGATAATAATACGCGGAATTTATTTGCAAAAAAAATCTGTTGAATATTTCAATGTGGAATGAAGATTATCAAGAGCAATTATAGTAAGTACCATTTTTACTTTTTAATTAATAAATTTTTTTTTCACATATGTAAGCAAAAATGTTGCATATATTGCCTGAAATAACAAATAAAGAATATTAAAAATCACCTAATTTTTTACGCAGTAATCAACAATTTCATTGTTTTTAATGATTATTTAATATATTTTACGATAGTTAAATTACCTAATAATTAATTAATTAGCAAGTAGAAGACTATAAAATAAAGACAATAAAAGTTTTTATAATCAATTTTGGTGTTTATAGACATTGTTTTTCAACCTCGGGTGAACGGTTGTGACACACGTTCTTTTCTTGTTTGATTTAATTTTATGACTAATCCATAGTCTTTAAGAACAGTATTTTATTATTTACTCGTAGACAAATGTTCACATGGCCATTCAATTTACTTTTATCCCAGGTAACTAAAGAACTAACAAAATTATTGCTGATAAAAAGGTGTCACAACCGTACCCAGTCTCCCCTACTATTTATTGAGCACAAATAGTTTAAAAGCTATATTGAAATTTAGATAAATAACTATAAAATTAATAGAATGAATAGTTAATACGATTACTGATTTAATGCTGTTTAATATTTTAAATGAATTATATATTATTACATATTATATAAATATGAGTGTTATGATTGATAACTAAAATAATTTCACGATAAGTTAATTAAATTTTGTTAGTCTAGCGTAAAATTAATTATTTTAATGATTATAAAAATATTTTATTATTATGTTATGAATATTTTATTATTATGTTATGAATATTATTAAATATTTATATTCTTTTGATAACTAAAAATAGTTATTCATATTCATAGCATAATAATGTCAAACTTTTTCACCAATCTAAAATTATATTTATTTTTTCAAATGTATAGTTAGTTAATTAAACGTGCTCACAAACAAATATTCAATGTTGGGTGTGATTCCAATTTAGCTCCAAAATTCAGTTTTATATATAATTATAACCGGAAGATATCCAATTTTCCAAAAATAAAAGCATAACAATATTTAGTTGAAAAATTAAACAAATAAAAATGCATAAAACGATGTAGAAACTTTAGTCGCTTTAATAAGGATTTTTTCATAAATATACTTAACATTGCAAAAATATTTAGACAAATTGGGTCATTGGCCAGGTGTTTTTTTGACAAGGTTACAAAAATTTTTTTCATAAACAAATACGTGATTAGAACTTTGAAGAACCTTTTTTATCTCACGATCATGATTACTTACATTCACATGGAATTTTGGTAGAAAAATTTCATTTTTTTCTAAGTACAGATAACTGATTTTAACCAAATTTAATATAATAATTTTAATACACACGTGATTACAAATTCAAAGAAAAATATTTTGATTTGATTTATATGTAAATTTGTATGGGCTGCATTTGTGAAAAACTTTTCAATAATAAACAAAAACAAAGAAAAATGATTTAAAATCTATCAATTAATACAGTTATTTGTTATATTACGGTTGTAACCGTAATATAATTTTATTAATTTATACTTTATGAAAGAGGGTAAAATTCATCAACAAAGTATAAAGTTTTTTAATAAAAATGTAGTTCCACAAAATTGTCAGCAATGTAGAGCTCGATTTTTTTTCTAACAAATTCATACAATTCAAGCTTTCAAATTAACTATAAAAACTCAAATCACTATTAAACATGCTTTGCTAAAATGTTTTATAAGTGCGGTGAATATTTTACTAGTTGTAAAGATCTAGATAAAACTCGTTAATGAAACCTAAATTTATTTAATAAGGGTGAGTCGTTGAAAGTGTAAGCCTTTTTCAGGAAATATTAGAAAAAATTTGATTTATTTAAAATATATGTAACAAAACCCCTTAATACAAACCCCTTTCAATTATAAATCGAAATTATTTATAATCAACCTAACCCATATTTACACCCATAATTAATTACGTGATCAATTTTTTTAAGGATTTTTGGAAAACCCCGCTCCCCCATCTTAATATTCATAATTAACCACTCCCCCAGCAAAAATTACGTGTATTTTTAGTTACGAGAAAAAAATATAAAATTTGATTTTTTTTGAAAATGTTTGGATTTTATCGAAATTCAAGTAAAATATAATTACACATGATGTCTTACTATAACCCTCCCTCCTCCATATTTTGTAATTTTTTGTCAAACCACCCACCCCCTAAAAACCTCACGTGATTAATGTACTATATACGTGAAAGACTTTGTATCAAATTGAGGCAATACAGAACTCCCAATTAAACTGTAACAAATCAATTGCCTATTGAAATTATTACACAACATTATCCCAATAATTTACTATTCATGTACGTTTAATTAGTAACATCCAATAGGTACTTGTATATTGAACTGCATTTTCTGCAACATCATAAGCTCATCGATCCCTTTTCAGTCGATGCACCAGAACGGTAACTATCATTTTTCCTTTGATGAAATATTCCCATGAAATAGAATAACTCCAGCAATATAAAAAGAGTGAAAGATATTTCTTTAAACTTTTTCTGAAGATGCTTTCAATATAAAATGCAAATCAATAGTCAACAAAGAGATAGGTATTATACATACACTCTTCTCATACTAAAGATCCATTACTCTCAATTAGCATAAATGTTTTCTTTGGAATATATTGAGAAAATCGGTCGACTTAAATTTTTAAAATCTATTGACGATTTTACGAATCAGAAAATGCACTTTGGGAATTGGAATAATGATATTTTTTGTAGAATTTTTGGTTTTTAAGCATCATTTTTTCATACTTGAAATTCGAAAACTCGTTCTAAATTCATCTGATAAGATACAGCAAAATCTCGTTATTTTTTTAAAAAAAAATAGATTTAAGTATTCAGTTTTTGTGGCATTTTGAATCATCAAAAATAATCTAGATCAAGTTAAAAGGTGAATAGTTCATTTACGATAAACGTATGATCTACAAGTATTATGAACTTTTAACATCTCTGCAAAAAATCAATTTAATTCTGATATTGCTTTTTTAGAATAAATATTAATTTTTAAAATTAATTTTTTAGATTCTTACTCTCTGTTTTAATATTTAAAGCCAATTCTTTTGAAATATTCGGAGAATTTTTTTTTTATTAGTTAGAAACTTAAAATTTAGTATTGTCTCTAAATGTTCTTACTAGTATAAATTTTAGGCCACAAAAGAGGCATATTTTGGTATAATTTGATTCGTGTTTTCGACAGGAAAAATGTAAAAAAGTAAAAAAAAGAGTGCGCGTAAGGTTCACGCGCGATTGAAGTAAAACTTTTTTGCTATTGTACGAGATAGCATTTAAGTTAAAAATAAATACATCATATAACAATTTTAAATAATGTTCATCAGTAATATGGTAACACTCGTGATGCACACATTTCAACCATTCCATCATTATACATATTTATATAATAATAAATTATAAATTTATAATAGCATTAAAAATATGTATAATATTTGAAAACAATAATGCAATGAAAGTCATACGACATGATCGGTTTGTCATTAGAATTAGCATCTAGGACTTGAATCTTTATTAGAGAAATAAAGTAATTGCTGATTAATAAATTCTATAATATTCGTTCGCACAGTGGTCAGCTGTAATATAACAATCTTGAATAATTTCATTAACACTAGCAATGAATAAACTGCATAGATGTCCGTTACAAAGT
The DNA here is from genome assembly GCF_003426905.1 of Ctenocephalides felis. Classification (NCBI taxonomy): domain Eukaryota; kingdom Metazoa; phylum Arthropoda; class Insecta; order Siphonaptera; family Pulicidae; genus Ctenocephalides; species Ctenocephalides felis. Next base: position 34,620,711 of record NW_020538040.1, on the reverse strand, counting down.
ACATCTGTATATAAATGATACTTAGCTACACAGACTATTGTCGTGCTTGATCTCTTGTTTAGAGTATTAAATTTGAATATCAATTTATTCTTCATTGTTTATAAAAATATGCAACTTTGTAATACTTAAAGGTGTCTGAGACATAATTCTGAAAATGATATATCTTCGGCATGTTAGAATAAAGTACTGTACTGCTTTAATATTTTTTAATATCTATAAAAATGCAGAGAATTAATATGTTAAACAACACCTAAATAAATATTGTTTTCACAATTCATTTGTCATGTAATTGTGTTTGAAGAACTTCATGTAATTGAAATTAACATACAATCATCGATTGCTTGCTTTTTTTAGTTTTTCGCTGGCGATACAGTTTCATTCTTTGAACAGTTGTAGTATCTGTCCTGTAATTTCGATTCTAATAACCTCAAAAATATATAGTAATCACGAATAATACAAATTACTTCAATTACCTTACGTTTCTTATACGGCACAGATTTTTCATTTGCTTTATTATTTGCATATAATTATTTATGGGGGATGGGATAAAATATTCTTCCGATTCAGACATTTTTTATTAACTCAAGATTTGTACTAATATTTAACCTTAAAATGTAATGATATGAAACACCGAATAAGGAACAATATGCTTCACGCTTTCGGTGACGTACGCATGTATAAAGTCACACATACAAAGAAGCCTCGCACAAATACGACGATCAATCAGAATCGACCCGTATAGAAATAATCTCATCGAGAGCGAATGACGAATCATTGGCACTCAACTCTTATCTTATCTGCCGTAACTAACTTCCGTTGCATTTGTACGGATTTACACCCTAGTCTCGCCTAAAGAAGTTTTACTTCAAAAACTACTGATTCTCAAATTAATTACTATTGAATAGAGATTTAGTGGTAGACATTCACCAGTAGGTGGTGAATGTCTGAAACTTTTAAGTGTGCAAAACATATTTGCATTATGCATACGAAGAATTTCCAAGAAATCATTAGTTATATTTATAATTAAATGGATGCGCAATCAACATAAAGCTGACTTTAAACCCTTTGGAAATGAATTTGCATTTTGTACGGCGGTGTCGCCTTGCACCCACTTTGTTATGCATACAACGTCTCCAGTAATTATCCTTAAATTATTTTAAACTGCATCTCTACATCTTTTGTTTCAATTTTATACAAAGCAATATAGGTCAGAGCTGGCACTGTGATTGTACGAATATATTTTATTCCATTATTCCGAGAGTCGAGATGTAGCCTTGTTGTTTGTAAAAGCTTCAAGAGCTTTGGACGAAATAATGGAAAATATGCATGCTTTTTGTTTTATGAAATTCCATCGACGCCATTAAGACTTATGAAATATTTATAGACATACATAGTTATATTTGGGGTATTTCTTAATAGATTCTAATATACTTCACATATCTTTTACGATTTGAATAGAATTTGTTAGTAATAGGAACATGAAAATGGAGCCTTAAAGAAAACATTATTTTGCGTAAGAGTTAATTTGTTCATACATTTAGACTGGAGATTTTGTTGTAAAGTAGAGAAATATTTGAAACAAAAGTGTTCTACAGAGTATTCAAAACATTATAAAAAATATAATAGTATCCTTTATTCAGCAACAATTTCATATGTAGTATGTTTTATATTGCAGATTTGTAATATTTTTTTAGTATTATGAAATTCCTGTAGGATAAGTAGAATAATCGTCCAAAAATCTAGAACAATTTTATTTCTATCTTTAGGTTTCAAAAGGTTTCTGAGCATTTTGGCATATCTTAGAAAAACGGATGAATGAATTAATGTATGTGTGTGATACGCATGATCACAATTTTTCAAATAATTATTTTTTACGAAGTTTTCAAAAATAATTTAAACTTTTCAAAAAAAAAAAAAATCAGTACGGGAAGTACCAGCAATTTGCCTTAATGCACTATATTTTGAACCACTAGTTTCTCTATTTTTTTAGTACAAAAATAAAAGGCAAACCAATATACAAAAACAAAGGTAAATAAATTTTCTTTTTAATAATTACCACTGTTAATTCTCAAACCAATTACTCACTGCCTATCCATTATGTAGAGATATTGTAATTTATATGTAAATGAAAAAAACTTTGTGAGGGTAAATATATTTGTAATACAAGATAGGTATCTGTAAAGTATTTGCATTACATAAAAAAATCTGAATAGGAATTCAGTCTAAAGCTTCCACAAGAAGACGATTGACCTGACGTGGTTAAAAATGGTTACTTAAATTGGGAAGGTAAACTTTGGGGGCTGTATGTATTTTTCAATTTCGTATTTTAAAAAAATTGAGAAAATTGATCCAATATATGAAAAAGTAAGTGTAAGTAAGACAATTTTATGAAATTAATTTTTACTATGTAAAATTGAGCTCTTTCATAAGCTGAAAAAATCGCAATCGAAATTCGTTCACTAACAGAAAAAAATAAAAAAATATGTAATTACTATAATTTTTTCAGAATGGGAGTTTTCGGTAGAAAAGTGAAAATTCTAGGTTATGTACTTTTTATATCCGTATTATATAAAAATAAAAATTAACTTGAAAAATTTTAAAAAATCTTCGGGGTGACCAACCCTTACTACTTGATTTCAATCAAAATATGCGAAAACCTATCCGAGGATGTATAACTAACAATTACCTAAATTTTCACGACGATTAGATGTATATTTTTTTAAAAAAATAGGACATACCCAAACAGATGTAATATCCCTTTAAAATGAAAAATAAGACATTGGACCTGTTTGGCCCCTCCCATTTTACTAAGTCTATGGGGTGAAAAGGAACAGGTGACAAATTTTTGAAAAAGCGCAAGAACAAAAACATTTCTACAATGATGAATTAACTGAGAGTTTTACTGAACATAGATACGAATATGTGTTATTTGTTGATATAATTGGTTTGGTTTACACAATATAATTGATCAAAGGCAAATTGAAACTTTGTGTTCCGTCTTACTCTATACATAAATTTATAATATACTTAGTTAGAATTTTTTTAATTTTGGCCATACGCTATAACTAACAATTATGCTTGAAAAGCATCAAAATTAAACATCATGCAAAATAATTTTCACAAATAAAAATATACACTCATCCAAAAAACAAAATAATCTCCGTATCCAGAATGCTTCAATTAAAATAATTCAGAAATATTTTAATGCCAGCGTTAATACAGAAACGTTTACCGGGATATCATAATTAACAACAAAAGAATTTCCTACATCGTTCGCATAAAGCGACTCCGGTCCGCGGACAACTGAACATAATAGAAATACCTGAACACCCACACGACTCCCCCTGACAAAACGTATGCGCCGATTCGTACTTGTTTTCTCCTCTAAAGTGTAGTATATATAGTATAGTATAGTATTATTTGTATGAACGTATCTTTTGACAGTTACACATTGTGGGTTACAAGGAAAATAGAGTGGTCCGTGAATAGTGAAAAATCATATTTTTCCTAGAAAATAAATCGTATATCTGAACACGGAGAATGGAAATATTAGTATTTGCTAAAGTGCTTATTCAACATGTGCAGCAACCGTACTGATTTATAGGGATCGAAGCGCTCGTATTAATTTATGCGAAGGATTGAGAAAAAGTATTGATTTGGTTGAATTCGTTTATTAATCTGACTTTGTACATACCGATATGTCACTCGTATTTAATATCAATTTGTAACTAGATAAAATGATTTAAAATTATATGTAAGGTGACCATACGTCTCGGTTTGGCCGGCGGGACTAGTCTCGAATTTCCACCTTGTGTCCCGTGTTTTTGTAAAAGCAATATTTGTCCCGGATTTAGATCTTTTGTCCAGGGTTTTATTTACTGAAGTAAAACTTCTTTAGGCGCAACTAGAGTGTAAATCCGTACAAATGCAACGAAAGTCCGTTACGCCCGAACTTTTCCTCATTCGCTCTCGATGAGATCATTTCTATAAGGGTCGATTGTATTTCTATACGGGCATCAACGTTGTATGCGTACCGATATCAACAAGGAAATTGGCACAGATAAATAAGCATTTTAATGTTACATCGTAGTACAAATCTTGATTTAATGAAAAATGCCTGAATCAGAAGAATATTTTTTCCTGTTCCTTGAAAATAATAAAACAAATTGACCATTTGGGCCATGTACTAACATAAGTTTATTGATTAGAAATTATTTTTATATTATTCGTGGTTTCTCTAGATCTTTGAAGTTCTTAAAATGGAAAATATTTTTTAGGCAAGACAGATATTACAGCTGTTCAAAGAAAGAGATTATATCGCCAGCGAAAAAGTAAAAAAAATACAAGCAGTCAATGAATGTATGTTAATGTTAATTACATGAAGTTCTTCAAACACAATTACATGATGAGTGAAGTTGCGAAAACAATATTTGTTTAGGCGTTGTTTAATATTATCTACTGTGGGAACAAATATTATAGAACATATAATTCAGTAATTTTTTTATTTCTCTAATAAAGCTTCATTTCTAAATGCTAATTACAATGACAAACCGATCATGTCGTATTTGAAGTATGACTTTAATTACATTATTATTTTTAAATATTATAAATGTTTTTAATGCTATTATAAATTTATAATTTATTATTATATAAATGTGCATAATGGTTGACACTAATAAATGTGTGCATCACGAGTGTTACCGTATTACTTATAAACATTATTCAGATTTGTTATATGGTGTATGTATTTTTACTTAACTTAAATTTGCTACTTTGTACAGTAGCAAATAAGTTTTACTTCAATCGCGTGTAAACTTTACTTGCACTCTTTTTAAAAAAATATAGAAAAAAAGTTGAAATTTTGCAATTACTTTATAATAAAGTTACAACTATCTATCAAATGAAAGGTGGAAATAGCCTCTCACCTTAATGAATTCAAACTTTTATAATTAATTTCAGGAAAATTAACAAAAATTGTGACAAGTTCTAATTTTTCCAAATTAATTATGAAGAAATTTGAACAAAATTTCATACTAAAGAAAATCTCAATCGAAAAAAAACAGATTGAAAAATATACGCTATAATATAACATCGTAGATAAAAGAAGAGTAACTTGTAATCTTGTAATAAAATTCTTACTAAAACGTTCGCTATTTTGATTAAAAAATATTAATTCATTAAAAAAACATTTTTAATGTATCATTAAATAGTATTCCTTTAAAACCGCATTTAAGATATTTAAGCCTTTTAGCATTTAGCATTAATTTAATAGATTATGAAGAAAATCTATAGAAATAAATTAGACCAAAGCATGAATGTAAAGATAATTGAATTATAGAATAAAAGATATAAAATGTTGTAATGGCCATATATATACATACATATATATAATGACATGTAGAAAATAAATATATACTATTGTGCAGATGTTCTATACGTTCAACTATATTGAATTGAAATTTATATTTTTAAATTGGTTAATTTATATTAAAAAGCCACCTCCCCCCGCCCAAGTATTAGGATAACTAAAAGTTGCCGTCCCAGTTTTGACTTAAAAAAATATCGTCACCTAACTCATACGTTAAAAATTATAGAGCATAGCTCTCTAGGCATCAGAGACATGGACTCTAAAAGAAAAGCGGACAAAAACCATCTGGAGAGTTTTGAAATTCGGTCCTGGAAGCGAATGAAGAAAATGGAAACACAGTAAAAAACATATCAAAAAGAGAACAGTGGATGAAGAAAAATCTCTACTGACCATAATAAAAAAAACAAAGAAAACTGGATCGAACCCATTCTGCAAAAAAATTCTCCATGACGTCGTCGAAGGTAAAATGGAAGGACAAAAAGGATTAGGAAGCAAAATGCAAATGATTGTTTATTTACGCATGAAGAGAAATTACAAAGAACTGAAAGCCAAAGTATAAGACCAGGAAGCATGGAAAGGAAAATGTATACAAATGAATAAAAAAGTGAGAATAATACACAAGGAGGAGAAAAAAATCATTGATTTAAGGTGCTCTCATACCATAGGCCTGCCTTCGGACAGACTACTATTTATTAGTATTATTTTACATATTAATATTACTTTTTGATAGCTATTATACTACAGCACTAATATGTCGCTTTAGGATTTGTATTAACTATTGATTGTGTCTAAAAAAAATGGTTTGAAAAATAATTATTGAAAGTATTTTTTATTACATACCATAAAATTATTAATATTTTTCATTCCGTGATTTCAGCACTATAAAAATAATGAATTTTTATCGATTACTGAAGTAATATTGTTTTAAATATTAAAGTAAAGGCTTGAGCTATTGAATATTAAAGTAAAAGCATTTGATTTTACGGAATTCATATTTATCTGATTGTTAGTTCTGATAGCTACAATATTTGCAGAAAATACATAGGATACAAAAATATATGTTATTACAAGCGATTTATATGCAATTTCTATTGTAATTCTGATGATGGTATTACGTATATATACGAGTACCTATTCTAAAAACACTTTGCAATACCTCCTTCTTTAGCATAAAATGGGAATTTCAAACCTAAGTATATGCATCTTTATTTAGAACTTAATTAATTATTATTCAATTAATTATTCAACAAAAAAGTATAATATAACTCCATTTCACTGTTCACAATCATAACAAAAAAAAGAATGTAAATACTACGTGAATGCTTTATACATATTTTAATATAAATTTTACATATTATCAACAGTTTTTTTTAACGCTATAAAATTCTTTCGACAAAGTAATAAAACTAAAAATTATTCAAAAAAAATTGATACAATTTCATTGACACTTCATATTAATTTAAGTTTTCTAACTTAAATCTATGATGTGGATAGCATGATGATGAACTTCCAAGCCGAAATTAAGTAAATTCTTCGGACGGCGTGAAGAAGGTAATCGTCGTTTTTCCTTGGTTTAGCGAAGCAGCAACAACCATAGATCCCCACCTTGGTTGCTCACCTCATCGCAGTCCCCATTCGGATAAAAACAATGCAAGAGAGGCTCACCAACTCAAAGGCCCATCGATCGGAACGTCAAACTCCATCTAACCACATACGTTAAAATGAAGAGGCTTGACTTTTACATTCATCCTGGAATCGGTGGATTTCGCCTCCGACTAAGGGGTAAATGCAGATAATGTCATCGGGCAAGTCATACTTTCTTGAACCATCAGAAATCCTATGTCTGACCTCAGAAAGTCAAATAAATCCACAAGTGAGGACCAACAAAGTTTCAATCGATTTTCGTAACCAGCATGGTGATGATGTGTCTTTAAAACCATCACCAATCATACCGATCCATGTCCCATATCCAATCCATTCAACTATGTTTATTCCTCTGGATTCGAAGTTATTAGTAGGAAAAATAAATGTGGAGTAGACTTTACCATTGTACTTTTCAAATGTAATAATTTTAAATAGTTTTCTTCGCTTTATATAAAAATATTGAAAAAAATTCTCTTATGAAAATATATTTATGAAAATATTTTTTTATGAAACGTACATTTGTTTTATTTTGCTGACATGACTACTGGAATTCAGTTTAAGGCAATAAAAACAAGTATTTGAACTTTAATGAAATTAATCTTCATTATTACTGCAAATCTTGTTAATATTAAGTTGATGGCAAAGATAATATAATCATAAACAATAAATTTAATGACAGCACAAATGACGAAATGTTTGAGGAATATTAAATGTTTTCAAATAGATTATTATAAATACTGTAACATTTTCTAATATTTATAAGAATTATATAAACTGAATTGCAAAGTTAAAATTATTTATTTTAAGTATATAAGTGGGTTTTAATACTTTAGTTAGAGTTAAAATAAATTTTCGAATTATTTTCAATATATAGAAAGGAATATTTTTTGGAAATTAAAAAAAAAAATATTTATAGAAAAAAATTTCTTTTCCAAAAGCAATCGTTTCTTCAACACAATCAACTTTTGGAATCATTCAAATCAGATGATTATTTCTCTCAAAAATTGACATTTGCTGCACATTTAACTCGGTATGCTTGAAACGGCTAGACCTGCCTTTGCCAAAAACTTATTAGCACATCTTCCTATCAATAAGAGTCGAAGGAGTTTTTTCTGAGGTATGCCAAAATGTTCAAAAACCTTCAAAATGAGAAATGTAAAAATTTTCAATTTCGATTTTTTGACGATTACAATAACTCACCCTACGGGAAGTTAAATAAGCTTGGTGAGACCCTGAGAAAAAATGTACTTTCATGATTATTTGGATAAAATTCAAATGAAGTGTAGTGTTGATTGCAGTGCTTCCATCTCCACTAAAATAATGCATCGTGAAATTCTTGTGAGAAAAATCAACAAAGATTCGTTTTCTGTGACAGTGAACATATCAATTTCGCTTAAAAGTCGGCACGTTTGAGGCATACGTCGTTCTTTAGTATTCGTACGAATCTCTTACGTCAGTGCAGCGCGATGCATTAAGCCAGCCTGCGCAAAGCTCATGAAAAATCGCGGAAAAATGTGCAAGGGAAAAACTCTTAAATCCGTTCGGCGTAAACGCAATGAATAAGCTGGCTGCAATGAAAATCACGTGCGACGGGTTAAAGCTGCTTTTTCCCTTTTTCCACTTGTGCCAGTGAAAACTTCTGGTATTTATCACAGCTCGGAATGGATACGGCATGTGCTACAGATTAAACTGTTTAGAACGAAAGCCGTCAACGCAAATCTATTTATTCAAGATTATAATGGAAAACATTCAAACTAATTCGAAACGCCTACTATTCAAGAGCAATGCGCTTCACACATTTAGTAGTACATTCATACATATATAAATATATATTCTCTATCATAACTAAAAGTTAGTTAAAAAAAATTTACATGTTTTGGACATCTCGTCATAAATAATTACAAAAATTGTTGATAAATATCGGTAAGTTTGATAAATTAGCAAGCGCTATAATAAATGTAACCTTTTTTATTTTTAGACTATTTGCATGAATATTTAACACTCGCCGCGAGCGGTCAAATAGACCTCTAATAAAAAGTTATCTATTTCATTATTTAACTTAGATAATGATTGATTTATTGTTTAATGTATATGAAATAAGTAAGTATCCGCACACACGCTCACACACACCCATTTTTTCTAAGATAAGCCAAAATCATGTATACCTTTGAAACGTAAAAATATATAAAAAATTTCATTTTCGATTTTTCTGCGATTACTTTAACTTCTACGGAAAGTGAAAAAAAATTCATGAAGTTTGATTTAAATTTATTTTTATATGATTTCTAAAAGAAATGAGAAAAAAAATTATATTAAATATTCATACATTGAACATTAAACAGAATGCCATAGGTATTAACAATATACTTTATTCGGCTTTCTCACATTATATACCAATTATTTTAGATTGAAATGTACATTTGACGCAAATATATGTTGTTTCGTACCTTTCACAAAACTTTATTTGACCATTTTTATCCACACAAAGCCAAATATATGGACAGCGTTGATAAAAACTATATTTTCTTGAGATTTTGAATATGCATCTTTTTTTCAAATTTTATTTAGCCTCGCTTACTCTGAGAATTTAGCCACCTACATCATTTTTATTTATTTACATTCTATACTAATTTTTGTATTATATTCAATCTACATATATATCCTATTCTATATTCTTAGTTTTTCTTCTTATTTTCTTAAATTTTTGCTCTTTCATATCAAATTTCTAATTCTATTCAACTTCTATCTTCATCACATTTTTTTATTATTCATTTTTCTTTTAATCTAATTTTAAATAGAGAAGAAAGTCATAGTAAAACTTTACATCTTGAACTGTATAAATAAAATCGTACTGTTAAATAGTTTTTTTTACAATAAATACACAATTGTAATATAGGAAAAAAACAGCAATATTAATTAATAGTATAAAATATTAATAACCAAAAATCATTTATTCACAGGAAAAAAATAGTCGATGTAGAAAGCATTTATTGAAAGAAAAAATCATATATAGGCAGTTTTACATCGTTGAAGAAAAATTAGCAAAAATTGATAATTAAGAGTAAAAACAATTATCAATTTTAATAATTGTCTGATAAAAGCAAATATTATTTAAAATAATCAGAAAAGCACTTATTTTGAACAAAAATTTGTATATTTTGAAAGATTTCAGTTATTTAAATAAATTTAAATGGAGAAAAAAGTCGTTGTAAAATTTTACATCTTGAATTGTATAAATAGAATCGTACTGTTAAATTGTTCATTCACAATAAAATACACAATTGTAATATAGAAAAAACAACAATAAACATTAATCTTCATTGTATAACATTAAATGAGCAATTTATTCAGAGGAAAAAAAATTAGTCGATGTAGATTACTTTATTAGTAAGTATTTCTTTACTTTCACAAATATACTGTGAAAACCAAACAACATACGACAGGTTTGTGGTAAGAAGGTGAATATTTAGGGTTATTAGTGTTTTTATATACGCATTAAAACAAATATGAAATCAAAAATTACTAAAAAAATGGAAAAAAGGTCTTGATGATGATTATCTATATCACTTTCAATCCAAATATGCGAAAACCTGTCAGGGGATGTATCTAAAAGTATATTAAATTTTCATGGCAGTCGGAAGACAAACATACCTCCATTTGTATGTTTTTTTTTTATAGCGAAGGAAATGCTTTTACGCATCCCAGACTGGGTCTTTTGTCAGGGTATGTCGGACTCGATACCGCCTGGGTATAATACCGACTAAAACCTCCGCTCATCTCTTGCCTCTTGTCTCCACATTACTTCATGGAAAAGGCTCTAGAGTACAATAATTTGTACCATTTGGCCAAGAAGTCGTGCAGAAAGTTAAAGTAAATGTGTAATCAACTCCTGATTACGGTAAAATTAGTAATATAAAATAGAATATAGATAAATATAAAAATATTAGATTTATATTTGTATATAAAATATATATTAAATATGAAATATAAAATTGGTCGTGGTATAGTAATAAAATGTATATATATATATATATATATATATATATATATATAAATAATTAAGAAGACACATAATAATATGTATATGTGAATTCAGTACGATACTTTAAAACAGTTTACGAAAAATTTATTTTATAATTCAAAAATTTGAAGACAACAATGTTAGCACAACATTAACACTTGTGAATATTCAAAAGAACTTCTAAAATATTCAATTTAATGAGTTATAAAACATTTATTTAGATTTTATATATAGTGTGTGTGTGTTTTTTTTTTTTGTTTTGTACAGCGAAGGAAATGCTTTTACGCATCCCAGACTAGGTCTTTTGTCAGGGTATGTCGGACTCAATACCGCCTGGGTATAATACCGACTAAAACCTCCGCTTTGCTCTTGCCTCTGGTTCCCACGGAAACCGCCGTTAGGCATTATCCATTTTTATATGTATAGATGACTAAATCTATATATAGCTTCAATTTAAAGTTTGTAAAAAATTTAAGATAAACATAGGGTCTTAACTTAAAGTTGGTAACAAAAAAATCAGTTAACTTTGCAAAAAATTTATTATATTTTGAAGTAATACTTTTTTAGGCGCGACTAGGGTGTAAATCCGTACAAATGCAACAGAAGTCCGTTACGCCCGAACTGTTCGTCATTCGCTCTCGATGAGATCATTTCTATACGGGTCGATTGTGATTAGTCGCCGTGTATGTGAATAGAGATCTGTCGTTGTATGCGTACCGGCATCAACGTTGTATGCAAACCGATATCAACAAGGAAATCGGCATAGATAAATAAACATTTTAAAGTTACATCGTAGTAAAAGTCTTGATTTAAGGAAAAATGCATAAATCAGAAGGATATTTTACCCTGTCCGCCCGTAAATAATTATATTGAAAATAATAAAACTAATGCAGCATTTGCGGCGCCGTGTATGAAACATATGTTTATTGAAATAATTTTTATATTATTCGTAGTTTCTATAAATCTTTCAAGTTATTAGGATGGAAAATATTTTTTAGGCAAGACAGATATTACTGCTGTTCAAAGAAAGAGATTACATCGAAAAAGTAAAAAAAAATGCAAGCAGTCAATGAATGTATGTTAATTTTAATTACATGAAGTTCTTCAAACACCATTACATGATGAGTGAATTTGCGAAAACAATATTTGTTTCTTGTGCGTCTCCATCAGATGTTGGAGAACACTATACGAATTAACAAATCAATTTCTCCTTTTGCAGCGATCAACAATAAATCTTGTACAGAGTCGACATGTATCAAATAATCGTATAGCACTCGGAGTGTATGTAAAGTGAGTAAAGGGTCCATAGGAAAAATCTATTTATTGCTTTTTAACGGTCGCAGCATAAAACTGTCAATGGTTATTTGTGCCCATAACTCAATTCAAACGACTACCCGGCGCTCGAGTGGAGTTGCTTCTGTGATATTTCAGACATTCAAACGAGTTTATTATATGATCCGAGCACCACATAAGAAGTTAACATTATTTCGGCGAAGGAGGAAAATTGACTAGTTCAGTATATTTACGACTCGAACGTCGTATATTTTAGCGAATATTGTCGTTTTGATAGATTATTAGGTTTTTGGAAAGGAAATAGTCCATTGAATGAATAAACAATTTTTAACTTGTCGAAGAAGCTTATGTTTTCACTAGATAGTCTATCTTGCTGATTTTATTTTTTGTTGACGTTTCAAGTGATTCTGAATCGTTTGAGAGCAAAATTGAAAAAAAAACTGTGTTCATATTAGAGCGAGTCGATTTGTATGGGTCAAAAAAGTCGCTTAGGCACACATGATTTTCAGATACTAGGGATCAAAATAAAATGCTTTGCCGAAGAAACTATACCTCTAAAATAAATTCTGATATCCCATGCAATGACTCAAAAATAAGGGTTGAAATTTAAAAAAATCCATTTTGACCCATTTAGAGTACCCCAATCGCGTCCAAATGTATGACCGACCCCCACTTTGGAAAGCCGATTCGCCCATGCCTGTGGTTCATCCCGTAGGACCTCCTCTGAGCGGTTTTTCAACATTCAATATATTATTTTTGGGTCAACGCACGGGACATCAGAATTTATTTTAGGGGTATGGTTTCTTCAGCAAAGTATCTTATTTTGATCCCTGGTATCCAAAAATCATATGTGTCTAAGTGACCTTTAAATCGATGCGCTCTAGTGCATATGTTGAGCCTAAGTTTTACCTTTCCTCGATGACGGCTACACCGACTTCAAAAATTTAGAAGCCATGATAAAATTTGGTAAGAATTCGTATTGGTTAGTTTTTCTCAAAGATCGACCAAACCGTTTATTTCAAGTAAGCAAAAAAAAAGCAAAATTTATTGTTCACGTATCTTCCAAAAATGTTGAAGTTTTAAAAATTCAAAAACTGTTTGCAAGATATTATTTGGGAATAGTGGTGATTAAATTTGGTGAAAACGCATCAGGTCTTTAATTCATGATTAATAATTCGTATTGATTAGTTTTTCCGAAGGATAAAACAAGCCGTTTATTTCAAATTAGCATAAAAATAAAATAAAAGCAAAATTTATTGTTCACCAAAAATTTTATAAATTCATTAACTATTCAAAATGTTGAGAAATTTCCAAGTCTTTTCTTCGTAATAAATTGTTGAAATTATTATCGACAGTTTTAAAGAAACTTTGTATGATGATAGAGTTCATGGTCTTAAAAACACCTTAAAATATTATAGACATATGAAAACACTTAGTTATAAAAAATTATTTAAAAGTTGCTAAATCATTCGTATCGATTAAATCGGTTATATACGGAAAGTTTTTACAATTATATCTAATTGATTATTTCTTCAACCCATTAATTAAATATTTACAATATTTACAATATTCAGTTTAGCTGAAGTACTAATTGTAGCTACCAAACAAAATACACTGTATACCAATTTAAGTACTATTTGTGTTCTATAAATTCTATGATTTTTTTTTCGAAATCTTTTATTGCACTATGTGGTATATGATAATATATATATATATATATATATATTTATTTATATACATAATTATGTACAGGGTTTTTTCTACCTTAAGAGTATTTCACATTTCCAAATTTTTGTTTCTATTTCTATAAATAAATACAATTGAAATAACAAAATGTATGTGTAACAAAAAAGACAAAATATTTGAAGTAGCAGTATTTGAAAAAACAGTCTATAATGAACCTAAATAATTTCATAAAATAAAATAGACCAATGTAATAACAATTCTGAATAATCTACGATATAAAAATATTTACTCAATCATTTGTAATTTATATATCTAAATAATTATTAAAACTAGTGGTGCATGACATCACACTCCTTAAGGTAAATGGCTGGAACTTTCCGTACCAAAAATTTAATTTTTTAAAAAAGCTTTAAAATTTTTGAAAGAATAGGACTTTTTAAAAAAAAAAATTAAATGTTTTTTTATATTTTGAAAGTTTTTGAAAATTTGAACTCTTTTTGAAAACAATCGCGCTGCGTTGTAGAAATTGTACTTATTATTAAAATATTTTCAAAATATCTGATTATTTTATGTGCATATGTTTAAATATCATTTTTGACCACCAAAAGGTATCTTTTTTTTATATTTTTCAAAACCGATAACCCCGTCTTCTCAAATTGCATCAGTTATTTATTTTGTCAATACAAGTAAAACGTTTTTTTGAATCAATCAAGTCGGACGTTCCGTTTTCTCAAAAAATGAAACTATTTTTAGCACTTTTTGTCCCGAATTAATAAACGAATCAGCACGTCTCCCTATGAATAGGAATCATTCAAATCGGTTGACCCGTGTTGCGGAAAAAGCTAACGAAAAATTGTATCCACACATACATACATTCATTTTTTTGTAAGGTATGTCAAAATGTTTATAATAAATATGATTTTTTTGACGAATAAAACAATGTTTTGAACAAAAAATGAAGGTCTTTGCTCATATATTTAAGAATCATAAATAATAATAGCTATCCAAAACAACTTACACAATATATAATAAAATTTGCATTTTTTCCAATATTATATCTGGTTGTTTTTTACCATGAATATTAATATATCTCTACCATTTCTAATTATATATAAGAAAAGCTTAACGATCAATTGAATTAAACGCTCTGTTATCCTTATTGATATGTTTTAAGAATGTAATTGACTAAATAGATACTAATACGGCAATACAAATAATGTACTATATATATTAAAATTTAACTGAATGAATGAGATTTTTCTAGTGTTTGATTTAAACTATAAATTAAATTTCCGGCCAAATCCCTGAACTAGATCTACGAATATATGAAAAAATCCTGGTGGCGCATGTCCTGGCGCTGTTGACACGTTGAAGGCTATATATAAATCTCCCGGAGTTAGAGTAACGCACGTTTCGTGTGATAAAAAGCTTTGGTTTAAAATTGCGATCTTAGATTGGAAATCACTTGTACTGCAATATTACCCGTACATCGGTATACAAGGATAATAAGCTATAGCTTTATAACGGAACAAAAAAGCTAAAGTCATATAAACATTAATTTATAAACTATAATAAGCAAATTGAAACGCTGAATTCTAATCTCAGCAGTATGTATTGATACTGGTATGTACTTCAAATTAGAATAAATAAAATTATTTCGATTAAATGTTATCAATTCGTGTTGTGGTGTAGAAAAAACGATAAAGTTACGTTGTAGAATTTCTAATTCTTGTATAATTTGTTTTTTTTTTTTTTTATTTTCTTATAAATTACAATCTGTCTAAATAGAAAGACATTGAGTAATTAGTTTGACTAATAACATAGAATTTTAAAAGAAAAACTCAGTGCTTTTATTAATGTACTAAATTATATCTTAATTAAATTTTGGTATATTGTATAATTTGTGGAGACTTAAAAATAATGTACGAAGATGCAAACCAGATAAAATAACAAACAACATTGGTGTTCGACATTATGCTTTAGAAACATATGTTATGAGTAAAATTAATTAAAATAAAAATGCTACAGAAGAAAAGGACAGTCATCAATGTACAAGTATTAATATCAAGTAACGACATAAGGATATACAACCATATATGTATATAAGTTTTATAAGTAATAGCAACATTAACCTATAAGTATAATCATAATTGTATAAATAGCAATGTATCATATAGGATTTCAACAACTGTACTGATAAATTATATAATAGGTTTAATGGCCAAGTGATCTAAATAAAATCGAAAAGTAAATCGAAAGCTCAAAATAGAAAAAATTAAATAAAAAAGGGTAATCCATAAAAATCATTGACACAAAGGTTTGTGAACGCATCTATATTGACGCTCGTAAGAAAATATTCTTGATATTTTTTGGTTCGACTTTGGAACATATTCTTGAAAGTTTGGCAATCGAAAAGTACAAGAATAAAATACGATATGAAATAAAATTTTATAGTATAACACAACATTCAAAATATTCAGTACCTTTTGACACTAAGCATGTATCAACATAAGTCTTAAAATTTTCACAAAACATTGAAACAACTACCAATTGTAAGAAAAAACTAAAAATAGCGTTCTATTTTAAGAAATATATCATTCTATAAACACATTTTTATAAATATATTAAAATACTGAGCACATAGCAAAGAAAATTATAAGATTTAAGTATTTTCACTAAAATAATTTTGTTAGCATAGTGAATAGTGTCAAGTGATTTGAAAAAAAAAATTAATTAAATTCAACAAATACAGCAAATCTAAAGTCAATAATAAAACATTTTCTTTATAGAAAATGAAGAGGTGACTATCTTGTATTAAGGTATGGTAAAAATCCGCATGATCATATGTTCCAACAGCAGAGTTTTGAATTGATTTGTATTTTTAGAATTGAAGATATGGTGAAAATGTATAACTTCTACTAAAAAATAACAATAATAATCATTGCAATTTTTCTTATATACTGAATTTATTAATAATTTGATCACTAGAGTAACAGTGAAAGAATAATTATTTTGAATTGATTTGTATTTTTAGAATTGAAGATATGGTGAAAATGTAGAGACTCTACTAAAAAATAACAATTATATATAATCATTGCAATTATTCTTATTAACTGAATTAGTTGTAATTTAATCATCAGAGCAACAGTGAAAATAATTGTCAAAACTAGTACCTAAAAAATAAAATCCGAATGCAAAAAAAGCTTTTCTAAACTTGAGAGAGATTGCCTAAATATGGTAAAGAGATAACTCCAATATATTAGATTAACAGAATATAACGAAGAAGATTTATATTTTGATCATTTAGTAAGGCTAAGATTTGGCAAAAAATATTCTTGTATTGTTTAATTTGATTTGCTTTTATCGCATTTCTAACTAAATGTGAAAAATAGAAATTATCATAAAAAAACTGAGCTTATCAAATGTAAATTTTCAATCAAGAAGATACGATCTTTAAATGATAGTGAAATGACTCATAATCAGTATAACACTGAAAAAATGGTAAAAAAATGAGAATAAAAAATAAATATTATATCTATAAAATAAAGTTTGTATTTGGTACCAATCAGTATTAATAACTAAACAGAATATTTTCTTAAAGTTTTAAGCAAATTGCAATTGAAGGAATTGAGATCATTAGGTATGTATCTAATATAAATGCTTTATTAGCACAAAAGAACATTCATTATCAACATATCAATAATATTGCAAAAAAACTGAATCACAAACTAGATTTTTTTTTTGTAAAGTTGTAAGCCACCCAAAGGTATTCTGGTATTTTATAAGTCAATGACTTGGAATATTAATATACGGAACAGGTAATTGCAAATTCTAAATATTACTTTCACAAAAATCTATGGAATGTTTGCATTATTAATTAAAACAACAACATAATTTCCTATTCATCGATCCATTCTTTCAAAGACTTCCGTTATTTTGTTCCCAAAATAGATTGATTTTCATGTAGGTTTTAAAAACTCAATCAACTCATAGATTTCGTTGATACTAATTAATGTGTCACAATCTGGTGTATACAATATTTTTCCGTATATTTATTTTTTGATAGATTTTCCATTGTCGGAATAAATAAGTTGTTTATGCTTAACCCAAAAATCGTTTGAAATATAATAACAACAAAATTGTAATATTGGGAGATTTTAATTCATTTTTTGCATAGTATTAAAAAAATAGATCAAAACGTAATGTTTCAAATTAATGTATTAAATTAATTGATTAATAATATATAAAAATAACATCAACCCACCTTAGATTTTTTTTGTCAATCTGCCATTAAGTTGGAACAATCTGAAAATACAAAAAAAAATTGTATTAATAATGTATAGAATTTTTTAAAATATAATTTATCTTCACATTCACATATTATATAAAATCTAGAATATGAAAATTTAAACTACAAAATTTTATTATAACAATCGGTCTAGTAGTATAAGTAAGCATGTGCTAATAATAATGAAAAATTAATTAATTTTATAAATTGCAATCAAAATAATGCATTTTTATAAGCAATTATAATAATAAAAAAATGTATGTGTTTTTTTGTATGTATTATGTTTATTATATTTTGCCAAATAGCTTATGAGAATTGTATTTTTGATTGTTGTTACGTAAATATTTGAAAAAAAATTATAATAATGCGAACATTATTTAAGAAATAAAATCACTACAGTGAGCAATTTAGTAACTAATTGTAAAGGTGAGGTCAGGTGCTAACATTTTTTAAGAAGAATAAAATATATTCAAGTACAATATATTTTAAAATATTATAGTCACTTTCAGAAAAATTACAGAAGAAAATCCTGTCAAATTTTAATATAAAACGATCAACAAAAATAACTTTTAGTACCAAATGTAAATATATTCAAACAAATGTCCTCGACATCACCCAAGCATTTAAAAATTTACAGTATGTATTTATAATGAATAACCTATTTGAAAATCTTCAAAACAATTATTGATTCTTTTTATTTCTCGAATGTTTAATTACAATACGGGAAGTTCCAGCAATTTGCCTTAAGGCACGATGCCATGCGCCCCACTAGTATTTGCATTATTTCATAACATTCTTTTACTTCAAATTATTGGAAAACGTTCGTTTTTTTAAAATTTAACTCATAGTTATTATATTTTTAATTTTAATTTCACATTGACTAAATGTTTCAATTAAATTTAAAAATCGTGTAGTAGTTATATAGTATAAACAAATGTATTTTTGTTAACATTAGTCGTTAAGTTCATATTAACTGTTGTATGTTTTTATAAAATATTGTACTATTTTTGAGTTATTCCACTATTTTATATCCAATTGACGTAAAGCCAAAATAAAGTAATTAGTAAATGCAAAGAAATCGAAAATAAAAATGTTTGCATATCTTTACGTTCAAAGGTTTCTGAACGTTTTGGAATCCTTAGAAAAAATGTATATATGTGTGTCTGTGCCGTGCATGCGGATACAAATTTTTGTCAAAAGTTCTTAGCATTTTGACAATTCATATTGAAAACAATTTCTAATATTTTCTAGGTGGCGTGGATTGGAAACAAAAGTTGTGGACAACTCAAAATTCATAAATTTAAAGTGATGTAATTTACAAAAAAAATAAAATTCGGTTTACTTCCATAGTGCTGGTTTCTAAATTACATGTGCATTCAACAAAGTGTCCTGGTATGTAAAAATAAATGTATCACCGTCTTAGAAAAACAACGATAGAACTTGTTGAATTTCTCATAAAATTATTTAGTTGCACATTTAGTCAGTATAAACGTGTTATAGATAAAATGAACGAAATCAAGCAGTTAGCCGATGGCAATGGGAGCATGCAAGGACAACTGCAAGAAATGCTGAGCCTTATAGAGAAGACCAGGGCACGACTGAATCGACTCAGAAAATCGTTAACTGCGGTCCCTGCAAATCAATTGTCATGTGGAGATAACAGTAAATCTACTCACTTAGGATCTAATGTACAGCATTCCGAAGGCAGTCTCATGACGCAAAGTAACCTTCCAGACCCTGTTCTTACGGGAGTAACCAAAAGAATTACCGTCGATGGAGTTCCTCAAGTTTCATATATGAAACTTGAGGAATTTGAATCCATTCCTTATTATTTACGAGGCAGGCTGCGTGTTGAAACGATTAATGATTTTATTGAGTTAATCAATAATGCCGCCTACTATAAATACAAGCTTCTGAAACTTCCTAGACACGAAGTGCCTAGATACAAACTACACGAATATAGCGAGTACAAAAGGTTGGAGGCGGTGAATGAGAGTGGAATCAAATTCATAATGACAAGCGATATTGGTATAAATCCTCTCGATAACCAGAACAAAATATTTTTGGCCATGTTGCGCCATGCAAAACGCATCAAGGAAATAAGGAGTGGAGGCGACACAAAAAATTGTTTCCTGTAATGCTGATCTGCTAATGTTGTGTGGAATTTTATATAATAATATTCAGACATATTAATTGTTCACATCCACATGAACAAATTGTATCTCTAATTAAAATGTTCATAATCTTGAACAAATATTATTTGTAATATATTCTTAATTTTTTTTTCATCATCAAAACAAGTAAATATAAATTAAGGAATGCATTGTATCAGTCCTCTTATTAACTCATGCATAAAATTGTTTTCCAATATTAGTACTTTATTTCAATTATAAACAGCTATAAACATATTTTTAATTCCAAAGTATAAATAAAATATAGATGAAGTTTTTATTAATCTTTGTTATTTATTTTAATTTATTGTTAATATTATTATTCTTTGGGTTTCAATATTATATCAAGTAAAAAATACATGAAGCTGTAAAACTGAATTAATAGGAATTTAAGTTACATGAAATAAATGGTACAAATAAGTAAAGACATTTGCAGGTATGCGTTAGATACTATTGATATTTCATCAGATCTAAATAAAACTGCAGAGGAACTTGTTTTACATTTTATTTATGTTCGTATGTCCATTTTCTTTTAATCTTCGAGTAGGAGTTTCCTCACTCAATTCTTTTAATTATTTGTTTGGGTGGCCTTTTGGTATTTTTAATAATAATTCAATAAGTATTGGAGTCAAAACTATATTTATCTTAATATATAGTTTTTTGACGATGTTTCTTCAACTGACCCACATACCAAAAACTGAGAAGTGCAAAAAATGACCCATCCTAACAAACTTTCATTTTTCTGGATTATACTAAAATGATCTGAAAGTGTCTCGAATAGTAAAAAAAACGACAAAAAACGTGATTTTATATTTCGGTTTTATAATTAATTATATTAGTTATAGAAAGTAGTATTGGGTTGTTCTGAACGATATATATCAAGGTTCCCTTATTTTGGCACTAGTGAATTCGTGTGTAAACGTATCTCCTTCAGATTCGCATTTTCCAGGGGGCATCTTAAATGCTATATTGAATGCATCACGGCCCATTGAGCTCTCGTATTTATTGCCATAAAATCTTCATTTTACCCAGCCGTGTGCGAGCTAGTGTTGTAAAACAGGTTGGTTTGATCACCCAAAAAATCATTCTTGTCAAAGATATATTAGTCGACTTCCAAAAGAGAAGATTTTCTTAGCTTAAAAATCGGACTCGCAAATTTTTTGCTTTTGCTAGTATCAGGCCATTTCATTTATAAACGTAAGAAAAACTATATATATACAATTAAGATTTTTGATTATCCTTTGCATAATTCCTTTGGAATGGCTAGTTTAGAAAAATGATTTTAGTATAATATGTCTCAAAAACCGATTTTAAGAAATCGAAATATCTTGGACAGGTATGATTTTTAATAAAAGTTTTTTGCGGTTGATTATTTAATTTTATTCTGTATGAGTGCTAACGGTCACTACATACCCACATTTTTCAAATTTTCTAGTCAAAGAATGAAAAGCTTATGCATGCGCTAGCTGAGAGCATCGGAGTGGCCCAGCCAAAAGCGTGGATGAATAGTGACTTTTTTTTGCAATATCTAAGAATATTCGTCAAAGATACTTGTGCAGACATTCCAGAGCGTAAATATGGCTAGATATGTGATTAATGCAGGTTATTTTGAAATGTCCGGTACTAGGTGCCACTGTTTAAAATCATATTTTTTATAGCAAAGTTTGATTGATAGTATTTATTATTTTTTAGCAAAGATTGCGGTTTTGTTAATTGAGTTTGATTTCAAACTTTGTTTTCCAATATAAGTCATAATTTTATAAACATTTTGTAAAATATTTTTTAATTTGTTTATAAATAACCTTAGGTGTCCGCCACTTGGGGACTCTCCCTACCAGATGTTTTAATAACAGTTGTAACAAAAATTGTAAATAAATGTATGACAATACTTATTGCAGCTTAATATGATACGAATACTCAATATATGATTTCCAAAATTGGTATTTGTATAAAACAAATTTGTATAAAATAAATGTGTGTGTTTATGTTATAGATCAAGAAGGATTTCTTTTAAATTCTCTATGTCAAATTACATTGTCTTTACAAAAAAAAGAAAAAATGCAGTTTTGCAAATGCAAAAATGTTGAGAATATTTGAGAATTATGGAATATAAATTCTAAAACCCAGTAGTAACCCTTTTTAACCTTCATACATTAAATTAAATTGTGTAGTCATATGAAAAGACATAACAAAAAATTGAAGTTAATTTAATAAAATAAGATCATGGCAATCACTAATGTAAATAAAAAGCCAAAATTCAAATAAAAAAACTTCACTTATATCTTATAACACATCAAAAAGATTTACTTATGATAAGATTCTTTGCTTGAAGTTTGTGCGTTTTCTAGGTTGGGTTTTATATCTATAAGACCTGACTGCAAGGCAACCACATAGCATGTTGACAGTATTTAGTACCATTTTATATAAATAAACGCAGCGTAATATAGCCTTGCCATAACATTAGTCTATTTTACGGTCGGCACATAAATTTACAGTTTACGAATAACAAACATCAAACATTTCATTACAATTAATTTTATTATTAGCAGCCCTACATTTATGGGCGACGCTTTTTGAAATCAGCTCTTGTTATGCGAGCTTTCGCTCTGTTCTAAATGTTCCGCTCACTCACTTATATTCCGCCTATTTATATTCTGAATGTCTTACAAACACAAAATACGTACAAGTAGGTATATGGATAAATGTGTACAGTCGCATTATCTACAGCTAGACATGAAAACAAAAGAAAAATCCCATACAAGAGAAGAAAACAACAAAAATCAATACGTACAAAAAAATTGAATATTACTATCTTTGGAGCAATATTTCTAAAAATATCTTATAGGATATTGAGAAACAGATAAGTCTATTTTTAGCATTTTAATGCTAACTATAGAGTTTGATCTTCATCGCAAAAAATATTACGTTTCCAACAACTTATTAAAATTGAGTGCATTTGACGGTATCAAAATCGATCCAACTATTCAGTTAGTAAAATCAACATAATTTATTACAAAAGATTTAAAAATTAGTTTTAGTTACTGCAAGTATTAATTAAATAAGAGGGCGCCTATTAATCACGTGAGCGAGCTTTAAGGATTTTTGAACCCCCCCTCCCCCTTGGTCATAATACGTGGTGATATTGAAAATTACCCACCCTTCCCCCCAAACATTACGTGTATTTTTAGTTACGTGATAAATCAGTAAATTTTTTAATTTTTTGAAAATGTTTGATTTTTTGTTTTTTTAAGTCTATACTATACCCCTCCTTCTGCCACATTATAATTCGTGATTTTTTGTCAAACCCCCCCTCTTCCCCTAAAAACCTTACGTAATTAATGGACGCTCCCTAAAAAGTTTAATTGTAATTGTGCTATAAAGTGTGGCAAAAACATCACGTTTTCTGTAACTTATTAAAATTGAGCATTTTTAAAACAGTATCAAAATCGATCCAACTGTTCAATTAGTTTAATAAAATTAAAATAAAATAATTTAATAAATAGTTATAGTTGTTGCAAATGTATCAAAAGGAATTATATTTTTGATTGTAATTACACTATAAAGAGTGATCTCGCAAAAACATCACGTTTTCGGCAACTTATTAAAATTGAATTTTTTTTAATTTCTCAAGATGCAATTACAATCTTTTTTTAAATACAGAAAACATTTAGTAATAATGAATGGCAATTTGTAATGTTAAGACCAAATTAGAGTTTACCCATTGGTATCTCTTTTTTTATGTTGATTGAAAAGTTGTGAATCTTTGAAATCTAGGAGACTTAAAAAGCTTAACTAATAGTCTAAATATATAATAAAAATAGTGAATTACATATAAAGTACAAAATTGAAAAATTGATTATTTAAACAAAATCAAAATCGAATCAAATTTTCACTTTGTGAAATCAACAAAAAACAATAATTAATTTGTTACTTTCCTACAAATATTCATCAAAATTTTTAAAATTAGTTTTAGTATATAATTACGAAAGTATGAAATAATTAAATGTTTAATTATAGTGAAAGCAATTGTTTAACTATTAGGCAGGTAAAAGGCAAACTAATATTTCTTACTATATGATGATGAACTCATACTAATTGTTAATATTGACCCTAACAATTTTATTTTGTGCTCTTGCTTATAAAAAATTTTGAACGCAAATTATTTTTTTCTCAATATTGAACTTATACTGATCAACCTTTTATACATTATTGGACCATTACTGATTTATTTAGCCTATTAAAAATATTTTGTGCTCACATTGATCTGAATTACTTAGATAATATCAAGTTTGGGCATAATTTAGACGAATAAAATCAAATAATTTGGATAAAAATTATGTTTCATAGAATAAGTATTGAACGTCTCGAAAATAAAATTAACTAACTGGTAATAAATTTGGAAATCGGCCTTTCAATCACGAGATATCATGTTCAAACTCAGTGCTACGTATAAACTGATCTCAAGCAGTAGTGATATCAGTTTTAATTTAAAAATTTGCAACTAAATCTGTTTCCAAGTCAAAATAGATTTTTGGAATATGCAACACTTTATTTCTTCGCAAAAAGAGGACAGTCATTGGGTTGCCTTCTAGTTAGTAAAAAATACTTAAAAATAACATACAGAACACTGAGAATGGTTCTGATCTGTCTTAATAATAAAAACAAACTAGATGAATGTTGCATTTTGTAGTTGAATAAATATATAATAACACTTTATATGTATGTTGTATATGTGCAGTATGTACAGTTAAAGTTTCATGCCTTCTAATAAAAACTAGTTAGTATAAAATACCTAAGAGTAGCTTACAGAACACTGAGAATGGTCCTGATTTCAATAAAAATATACTAAGTGTAAATGGCATTTTGCAGATGCATAAATTTCTCAATACATGAAAGTAGTGGACTTTATGAAATGGACAACAAGAAATCAATGTTTTAATTTAAATATACAGAGTTTCAGTAATGTCATTTATAAACTATTGCAAGTAATTCAGTTTTTATACAAATTTGCAAAAAACTTGCTAGTTATATCTGACGAATACTTTAGATTATTTACCAAAAAAACGAACATGTCCTATATGTCAAAAGAATGTGCCACATTATTCCAAACTTGATTCAGAACTGATTTACATCAAACAGTTTGAGAATTTTCAAAATAGATTCTTTCGGAAACGTATACAAATTTTCTACATATCTTCTTATTATAAAATACAGCTAGGCCGATCATCTCACAAAATTAAATAACGAGAATTAAGTCTTCATGGTGTTTCATCACAAGGTTTCATCACAAGGTTTCATCACAAGGTTTCATCACAAGTTTCATCATTCTAAATTTTTAAAATCAGTGCAGCCGTCTTTAAGAAAACATTGAAGGAAAGTTATAATTTGGCTCACATATACATACAATGCTAACCTTGGTGTCAAACGATACAGAACGAGTTAAAACCTCAAGAAAACATGAATAGCAAAACGGATTTTTAGCGATAACCAACTTCACCTTTGGGAAATTAAAACTTTTACATGAGAATGTTAAAATTTACAGGGTTTGCAATAACTGCGAAAAATACTGATTCATTGATTGTCGTATATTTAATAGATTATGTATAATTCTTTGTTAAATTGCTTTGAACTTAGTCTTAATCCGCATAAGTAATCTATTTGAAAATAGATCATCAACATAACCCTCATTGAACACATAAAAACGAATTTGAATACTGCATGCACATCCAATTAAAAAACCCCATCAACAATAGAATTTGGAAAATTCAGAAGATATTAGTTTTAATTACAAATGGTTTGGAATGTCTAATATCAAATCATATACAAATATGAATAAATTCTCGAGATGCTAGGTACATTTATGCTGTCATTGCACATAAATATTTGGCGGCGCGAGACGACGGCACGCACATAAATGTACAAGTCTACGCATATAATATATCTTTTGTGCCCTAATCCCTGTTTAATTGTATCGTATATCTCGCAAGGGAGAGCAGCTTCTACGATACTTATTTCATTTCAAAAAGCTCAGGGGGGAGCTTTCGCGAATCGCAGACTTTTCAAGTGGACTTATTTCAAGCACACTAGTTTCCATAGTCGATACGGAGATTCAGATGATACGATAATAATTGATTTGATTAGATTTATTTGATTCTCGAGATCGAAGAAAAGGCGGAGTGAAGTTCACTTTATTTCTGTATAAGAAGAGTTTAACATTGTTTTTGCTTTGTGCCTGATTATTAAGATATTTGAAGATATCTTACTGTTGCAGAAAATATATTACCAATAAATATCTGAGACAATTTTTCGTAAACAACAGAAACATAATTTGTTCGATGTTATAAAAAAAAAGGTGGTCTTCGTAAAAAAATTAATATATTTTTTAACTCCCGAAGGAGAAGTTTATGTTTTCATCAAAAAATCCGATTCGCTAATTTTATGTTTCCTCGACGTTTCAAGCTATTTTTAATCGAATAAGACGAAATTTGGAAAAAGTATGTGTAAGTGTGTGTGTGTGTGAGTGTGTGTGTGTGTGTGTGTATGTGAACAGATATTTGCCGTATATCGACATTTTTTCATAAACGGCTGGGCCGATTTCAAAAATTTAAAAGCCATTCAAAAGCCAAGTTAGAGATAAATCAGAAAATAAGCGAGAATTCAGTTGATTGATCTTCGGATTAATTTCACTAATTGGAACCAAACTCAGTCGGAGATGATGAATTTATTTTTGAAGATTGCGATGACAACTTTTGCTACGTGTACATCGTAATTGCGGCTTACAACAACAATGGTAAATCAGAGATTAAGAAAACATATCGTTATCCGCCCTTCAGAAAATTCAACACAGGAAACTGCATTATAGATTTCAATAATGATTTTCTAAAGATACATTTAGTGAAGGGTGTTAGTAAACGGTGGAATTTTTGGTAAAAGACGTTCGAGAAAAAGGCGAGATAAAATACCAAAATTCAACAAACTATGTAGAAAATTTTAATATTGTCCTTCAGGATTATTATTTAAAGGTGCACTTTACATAGATTACTCATGAATTACGAAATATAGAAAATACAAAATTGGTCAAAGGAATATTTTACTAAATGTATGTGCACAAAGTTTGACAAATATTGATACTAAATGTATTTGCACACGAAATCAATAATAGCTAAAATAAAAATCAAGATCATTAAAAAAGTACTTTGTAACTAGTTTGATTTGTAATCTAATTGTCTCAATTGAAATAAATATTTGAAATACAAGGTTATAATTGCAAGTGGTTGTGATTTTTCTGAAAAAATTATTTATTTATTTATTTATTTAGTTTCATACTTCATAGCATATAGAGAAGATCTAATGAAAATGCAATTAGTAAAATCAGCACAACAAAGTAAGTCCGTTATATAATTGTAGGGTGTTTTAATTAATAACACTAACTCAAATGAATAGCAGAAAAATTTAATTGTATAGTTAAATGTAAGACTTTTGCATTATAGGTGAGTTTAAAACGTTAGACGTGGCAATAATAATTGAAAAATATGTTAGTTTGTTTAGATTTTAGAGAATCTAAAACTTAGAATTAGAATAGAGATTGGATAAGAATTTGATGACATTCAGCAACAACGTTATCACACCATTAATAACTTGTGAATATTCAAAAGATCTTCTAAAGTATTCAATATTCGTTTTATATGTTCAAAAATTAAAATCATACAATTTAATTAAAAAAAATATACTCTTGTTAAATTGCCTCGCAGAAAATTAAGAAAAATAATATTATAGCAGGTTACAGTAAAAATTATTAAGTTTTTCATGCAAAAAAATTTAAAATATTATATAAATAATAATATAATTTGTGTTGAAAATATAATCATTAACAAAAATTAAATTATTGGTATTAAAAACATATTCATTTACAAATAAATTTAATTTTCTTACACTTCGCTTTACACTTTGATTTCCAAGTTTCACATGTTGATAGGGGCCATAAACAGCTTAAAATATTATAGGCTTATGAGAAGTGATTTAATTATAGAAAATTCATTGAAGTTGAAATAGTGGATCAAACAAAAATCGAATATAGTAAGATGTAATTAATATACGTAGCTAAAGGCTTCAGTCAAAAATTTTAAATATAAAAAATCAGAAATTAAATATCTAATGCCCAAGTTTTACAAAATTGCAATATAATAGACAAAGACATATGCGTATTAACAATCAAATCAATGAGAAAATCAATGAGTACTTGCCCACCAATTTTTCAAAATGTGAAATATGTATTGCTAAACACTTTGGCAAAATGTTGATAAATAATTATTACATGAAGCAATCTACCAAAAATAGTTTTTTGAATATTTTAGATAAATATTCATTCAAAAATGGCAATGGAGTTTCAGTATTAAAATAGTATTAAATTATTTTTCGAAGTAGACGAATGCTATTGCAAAAATTTAATGAGTTATAAAACATTTAGATTTTTTTTTTTTGTATAGCGAAGGAAATGCATTTACGCATCCCAGACTAGGTCTTTTGCCTGGGTATGTCGGACTCAATACCTACTGGGTATAATACCGACTAAAACGTCCGCTCATTTCTTGCCTTTTGTCTCCATATTACTTCATGGAAAAGGCTCTAGAATACTATAATTTGCAGCCATTTGGTCAAACGGTCGTTAAGGTAAGTACAATGAACTACTGATTACGGTAAATTAATAAATAATATAAAATAGAATATAGATAAATATAAAAATAATATATTTGTTTTTCTATTTAAAAGTATATATGATATATGAAATATTAAATTCGTCGTGGTACAGTAGGTAAATATATATTAAAATAATGAAGAAGACATAATATGTATATCTGAATTAAGTACGATATTTTAAAAGAGTTTACAAATAATTTTTTGATGATGATAGCAGGGTCATAGTAAAAATTAGTAAAAGTGACTCTTCTTCAGTGAATATTATACAAAATTTAAATTATTATATGAATAATAATATAAATAGGGTCAAAAGTAAATCGAGTATGGAAAATTAAAAACATATTCATTAACAAATGATTTGAATTTTCTCACACTTCACTTTACAGTTCTGATAAAATTTCACATGTTGATAGAGGGTATAAACATCTCAAAAAATAAAATATTTTAGTCTTATGAGAAGTGATTTAATTATAGAAAATTCATTGAAGTTGAAAAAAGTTGGTTAAATAAAAATCGAATAGAAAAGGATATAAAATACAATTGATATACGTGGCTAAATGCCTTAGCCAAATAAATTTAAATATCAGAAACCAGAAATATCATTGCCAAAAGGTTTAAAAAATGCGGCTTATAACCAAAATGGTAATTCGAGGATTAAGAAAACAGGCGCATGAGAAATGATTTAATTATAAAAATTCAATGAAGTCAAAAAAAAAGTGGATCAAACAAAAATCGAATAGGAAAGGATATAAAATACAATTAATATACGTGGCAAAATGCCTTGGCCAAAAAATTTGAAATATCAAAAATCAGAAATATCAATGATAAAATTGATATTTCTGGCACAGCATATGCCAAAGTTATACAAAATGCAATTTCTTCAAATTAAAATAAAATGTCCTACTTCGACATCATGCCATGCATATATACTTGCGTAACAATTAGCAATTCACTTAAAGTTGATTTCAAATCGTTCAAAATTCAATAATACCAAATAAATATGAATATTTAATTTATCTGATTCGATCTTTCCTCGATCGGTTCAGATTTTGCGGTCGCTTCTTTATCAATCGTTGTCGATTCGAGAGTTCGGCGGCGGCGTTAAAAAATGCGCGCCAAAGCAAATTCACTGTACGTAGCACATCCGGCTGCTTTGACTTTTATTTTTACGGGCAACGCGAACGAATACTTTTTTGATAATAGGATTCGATCAGACACATTTCCAATTTATTCTAAGCCTCAGACGCGGCGCCAAAAGAGTATACGAACCAGATAGATATGGACAGTGCCACACTTTGTTCGGAATCGAATCGAATCGATTGCAAATTGATTTCTCTACGGTTTTACGGTTTTATTAAAATCATCTCATCGAACTTTAAATCTTTGACTTATGTTTATTAAACGCTTTTCATTTTATAAGTTTCAATATTTAACTTCTCGTAGGGTAAGTTATAGTAATTGCTAAGAAATCTAAAATGAAAATTTTTATATATGTTTACGTTTCAAAGGTTTCTGAATATTTTGGTAAAGTAGGTCTAGAGGTTTTGGAGATACAGAGGAAAAAGTAAAAAAAAATATATATTTTGCGGTAAAAAATTATCATTAGACATACGCATATCAAATTATCAGATATTTGATAAAATTTTTGAAAATGAGTACTAATTTTGTTAAAATTTTGTTGAGTTCCATACCAAGATTGTTAATTGTTAACTTCCCGATGGAGAAGTTTATGTTTTCATCAAAAAATCTGATTTGCTAATTTCATGTTTTATCGACGTTTCAAGCCATTCTGGAAAAACCAAATTTGGAAAAAGTATGTGTGTGTGTATGTGTGTATGTGTGTATGTGTGTGTGTATGTGTGTATGTGTGTGTTTGTATGTGTGTGAACAGATTTTTTGGACCGATTTCAAACATTTAAAAACCATTTGATGTATCTCGTTAAGGACTAGCGTTTATCAACTTTGCGCGACGATCATCCAAGCCGTTTCTTTGTAAATCGCAGAAAAGTGAAAAATTTTCATCCACGTTTTAACCCGTAATTCTGAATCGATTATGAAAATTCGAAAACCGTTCGAAAGATATTGGTTGGGAATCGTGCTGATTAGTTGTTGGTAGAGATCGGCCGGGCCGTTTTCTTGTAATAAAGCTTTAAAAAAATTCTTTTCGACGATTTTTATTATTATTTTTTTGACGATAGATACTATAGTCTTCTAGATCATACTAAAATATTACGGCCCTACGACAACTCGTTTAACTTTAAAAACTCGCCAAAGTTTGCAAAAATTGAATTCGTTTTTTTGGCATTTGTCAAAATTAGACATTTGATCGACGTTTTCTCAAAAACGCCTGAACCGATTTCAGAAATTTAAAAGCCGTTTGATGTATCTCAATGAAAACTATCGTTTGTCAGTTTTGTGAGACGATCTGCCGAGCCGTTTCTTTGTGATTTGAAAAAAGTGTTAAACTTTTCGCCCACATTTAACCTCAAACTACCGAACCGATTTTATAAAATCAAAAACTGTTCGAAAGATGTTAGTTGGGAATGATACTGATTAGTTTTAGGTAAAAATCGATCGAGCCGTTTTCTTGTAATTAACTGTTGAAAAAAAATTGGAGCCGATTTTTATGGATCTTTTTTGGCGATATGTATCATGGTCTTATAGAACTTACTAAAATATTGCGGCCTTACGACAAGTAATTTAATTTTAAAAATTCATCAAAGTTTCAGAAAATGAGTAGTTTTCTCGACGTTTGTTCAAATTAAAATTAGACTATTTACTTGGTATAACAATAGAGTACTTGGTCTTAATAAACTTACTAAAGCATTGAAGTTCTGCAAAAGCTGGTTCAATTATAAAAACTGTTGATTTTTGAAAATTTGTTCTTAGAAAATACTTCGAGTTAACGTGTTCGTTCGTTTTCAATTATGTTTAATAAATCCACTCGGAATACTTTTAATAACTCATAAATTAATTTATTTTTTATTGATTGAGTCGATTATTCACACATATCGGGTGTTTCTTGAGGCAAGTTCATGTAACTTGCCTTAAGATAAAATACCAAGATCAACTAGTTTTTTTTTCAAAATTTTCAATAATATACTAACAAGTAAGTTTTATATTTCAAATATGAATTTTAAATGTATAATATAGTTTGAAAATGTAAATTTTTCTAATCGTAAGAAATATATCCTCAGATGGATTTGTTCGGCACCTCTTGCTAATATAAACTTTCTCAAGAGTCTTGAGCGGTAAGATTGTCACTATATATATATATATATATATATATATATATATATATATATATATTATGAACGATAAAATAATAAGTTAATCATCAATTATCTATGAGTAAATAGTTAAGATTATATCATTATCATTAAATTATTGTTAATATTAAAACAAATGGGAAAACAACTATTGGGTTGTCCCTTTACGACTGACAATTGTAAATTCCCCAAATTTACTAAATGTCCTTAACTGGACAGTAGTAAATAAAATAGAGAATAAAATAATTTCTATTTGAAAATGTTTACAACAATTGGTATTAACCATTGATAAATATTTATTGACTACTGATTTTTTCCCTCGAGTATTCAATTCTGGTACGGAAAGTTCCAGCAATTTGCCTTAAGGCACGATACCATGCGCCCCACTAGTTTCTGTTATAAAATCAATCTAACAACTTTCTTGATAGGATTTTCAGTCATATATTTGACAATGTCTGAATACTTCATTTCTGATGAAAAGTTTGTATTTGTATGCATGCTTGTTCTAGTGCATAGGGTTTTTATGCATATATTTATCTTTGATGTATGTTTACGTACTTGCACATATGAATAAGTGTCAATCCGTATACATATGTGTATATATGTATATATCGTCCTCCCCCCACATGTGCCCTCCACCGCGAAGCAATAATAATATACATGCAAGCAATATACCCCCTTCGACGTACCGAACGAACGCCGAGCAATATCTTATTCGCGTAATCGGGCTTTTGCAAATGCTGTAGCAATTATTCGTTTGAGGGTAACGTTGAAAAATATTGAAAAATCCAATTCCAGTGCGATGCGAGCCACGTTTTATACACCAAGAGTATAAAATGCGAACAGGCACGTACTAGGATCATTGCATCGGGGTTGGAAATTATTTGCACGCCTTTGTTCTCTCGGATATACCATGCTTATGATAGTTCTTAATATTAGATTCGATTATTTTGAATATTGGTAAAAAATTAGTATTTGGAATTTTTTTTTAACTGCAAGGAAATTTATGCCCAGTGATGTTTTGATCATTTTTATACCTATCAAGGGAAACTGGGTACGGTTGTGCCACTTTTTTTATTAAGGGGGTTGTTCTTTTTTTTACAAAAAATGCAAGGTATTTGTTTTTGCTTTTCTCGAAATGTATTTATCATAGAGACATGCGGTTTTATTAAACAAAAATTGCAAAATCATAGAATATTACAATATTTTCTTTTTTTTTCGCTGTCATCTTTTAACAAGGGGGCGACAAAGTTGGCCTTGCAAAATCGATCTCTTTTGCGGTGCCACAGATAAATCCGTTGCGCATCGCCTAAAACAAAAAAAAGAAACTACGTTGAAGAAGATGTTTGAATCCAGTCCCCCTACTAAAATGAAAGAAAAAAAGCAAGAAGGAAAAAAATGGCAGCTATTTTTAAAAAAAGTGTCAAAAAAGGCCCGCAATGTTATCAAGTTGTTTGAGGTAGGGAGACTAGGTATTGCAGTGGTGAACAAATTAAAAAAAATGCAAGTCGACTTGTTTTTTTTTTAATTTGTGGCATCGCATTGAAAAAAGTCTATTTGAGAAAAACGTATTTAAAGTTTTTAATATAATGTACTAAATACACCATTTAATTTAATGTACTAAATACACCATGGTGTTCAAAGATGCTGACACATTAAAAAGGTCATGTGCATGAGGTATTATAATGAAAAGAGAGTAGCTGGCATACAATAGCTCGCGGAGCGATGAAAAAACCGTTTCAGAGAATCATACATGTAGATATATATATATATATATATATATATATATATATATATAACTTCGTCAAAAAATATATATTAAAATGTTTTTTTTTTTAATAATTTTTAGCTTTCATAATATCAAAAAATCTCAAAATCGAAAAAAAAAAAAATAAAAACCGAACAACCCCCTTAACCTAATTTTATATGATATAATATTTATGTAGCATTATTGTGTTTAGATAAGTTAATTATTTTTCGATATTTATAAAAAAAAATTTCTAGATAATTCAATGTAGCACAATTTTGCAAATAATCGGCCAGTTGATATATTTTTCGTCAAGAATGACAAGAATTTACATATAACATAAATTTTAACTTTTTCATAGATTTTGGTATTCAACAAATAGATTTTTAACTTTTAATTTTGAAATACTTTAATTTTCATTAATTTCTATACAAAATTATATTAAGCGTCTGAAATAATTAAAATTAACTGCGTCGATTTTTAGCTAAAAACAATTGTTTTTGATACTGACTACTTAAGTAGTCAGTATCTGATATATTTGGTACATATTTTTGCTAGATCTCTCTAGAACATTCTCGATTTAAATAATTTAATCTCTTGATTTAAATTAGATGGATATCTCTCAAACATTCTTGATTTAAATAATTTAATTTTTGTCTTATGATTTCTGCTATTTTCCACCAATTGGCGAGCTTTGGCAATACTAAAATTGTAATTCTTTCATTTTCAAATTTGAATCCTTAAAGCTGCAAACAATATTGCCATTTATTTATTCGCTTAATTCAACTTGATTATTTGCTATTAATAAAAGCTCGTTTAATCAAAGCAAATTGCCGCCAGGCTTTTTGTTGTATTGCACTCTGGCAACTTGGGTGTTATTTTGAATATTCCTTTGCGCTTATTTCGCAATTTTCTTTTATGAATTCTTAAGACACCAAAAAATAGAACGAAGTAAGATGATATGACATTTTGTTTCTGAATTTAGGCTATATCAAAAGATTAAGTTAGATTTGAGTTTTGTGGGTTTTTAAAATGTCATCTGAGCAGCGCTTTTTAATGGACCACGAAAATTTTTTTACTTGTATGATATATAAAAAGCCAACATTTTTATTTTTCTTACCCATTATCGATAAAATTACATTAACCTATTACATGAATTTTTAAATATAATTTTGAACATAAATTTAAGCTTTGTAAAATTTATAATTACAATAATATTTTGTGATCGAAACTTACTGCTTGATTTCCCATATATTTCGAAAATATTTTTAGACCTTTGGCATAGATTTTCAATTTACTATTAAATCATAAATTATGGAAAGACTGCGATTTCAAATGGTTGATTATTAATCATAACAGATTATTTAGGGAAGTTAAATACTGGTGCATGGCATCGCGCCCTTAAGACAAATTGCTGAAACTTCCCGTTCTTGCATTTTGAAGCAAATACAGTTAAAAGAGCTTTTCTGAGAGTCTTTTATTACGACTTTGTAAAAACAAACAAAAATAAACAAAATGATGACTATTTTTTTGTAGTAACCAAAAAATATTCATATAAATATTTATCATAACATTCGCTTACTTCAAATTATTGGAAAACAACTTTGTTCGTTTTTTTAACTTAACCCATAGTTATTATATTTTTAATTTTAGATTCACAAACTTGTGCTTAAATGTTTCAACTGAATTTAAAAATCGTGTGATAGTAATGGTGTAGTGTTAAGGAGTGCATTTTTGTAATAACTAGGTTAAGTGCCTATTAACTGTTGTATGTTTTTATAAAATATTGTACTATTTTTCAGTTATACAATTTGAGTTATTCCACTATATTATATCCAATTGAATTGAAAATGAAAATGTTTGCATATCTTTACGTTCAAAAATTTCTGAACATATTGAAACCCGTAGACAAAATGGATGTATGTTCTGTGCGTGCGGATACTTTTCATCAAAAGTTAATACAATTCATTTAAAAATTGTCAGCATTTTGACAATTCATATTAAAAACAAATTATTTTCCAGATGGTATGGATTGAAAACAAAAGTTGTGGGCAACTCAAATTCATAAATTTAAAGTGATGTAATTTACAAAAAAATTAAATTCGATTTACTTCCATAGTGCTGGTTTCTAAATTACATGTGCATTCAACAAAGTGTCCGGGTATGTAAAAATAAACATATCACCGTCTTAGAAAAACGATAGAACTCGTATTTCTCATGAAGTTATTTAGTTGCACATTTAGTCAGTCAAACGTGTTATAGATACAATGGACGAAATCAAGCAGTTAGCCGATGGTAATGGCAGCATGCAAGGACAACTACAGGAAATGCTGAACCTTATAGAGAAAACCAGGGCACGACTGAATCGACTCAGAAAATCGCTAACTGCTGCCCCCGCAAAACAACTGTCATGTGGCGATAACAGTAAATCTACTCACTTAGGATCTAATGTACAGCATTCCGAAGGAAGTCCCATGATGCAAAACCCTGTTCCAGATCCTGTTCTTACGGGAGTAATCAAAAGAATTACCGTCAATGGAGTTCCTCAAGTTTCATATATGGAACTTGAGGAATTTGAATCCATTCCTTATTATTTACGAGGCAGGCTGCGTGTTGAAACGATTAATGATTTTATTGAGTTAATCAATAATGCCGCTTACTGTAAATACAAGCTTCTGAAACTTCCTAGACACGAAGTGCCTAGATACAAACTACACGAATATAGCGAGTACAAAAGGTTGGAGGCGGTGAATGAGAGTGGAATCAAATTCATAATGACAAGTGATATTGGTATAAATCCCCTCGATAACCAGAACAAAATATTTTTGGCCATGTTGCGCCATGTAAAACGCATCAAGGAAATAAGGAATGGAGGCGACACAAAAATTTGTTTCCTGTAATGCTGATCTGCTAATGTTGTGTTTAATGTTATATAATAATCTTCAGACATATTAATTGTTCATATCCACACGAACGAATTGCACCTCTAATGAAAATGCTCATAATCTTAAACAAATATTATTTGTAATATATTCTTCTTCATTTTTCTTTCATAATAGAAACAAGAAAATATAAATTAAGGAATGCATTGTATCAGTCCTCTTATTAACTCATGCATGAAATTGTTTTCCAATTTTAATATTTTATTCGAATTATAAACAGCTATAATTATATTTGTAATTCCAAAGTACAAATAAAGAATAGATAAAGTTTCTATTAATGTTGTGTTTTCTTTGTATTTCAATATTTTATCTTTTTTTTCAATATTTTATCAAGTAAAAAAATACATGAAGCTGTAAAACAAATGGTACAAATAAGTAAAGACGTTTACAGGTATGCGTTAGACACTATTGATATTGTGTCTGATCTAAATAAAACTAGAGGATCTTGTTAATAACTGTTAATAAAAAAAAACTTTATGCAGGGTAAGTTCGACATAGACAGGTTCAGCCGTTTCAAAGATACGGGGCAAAAATTGGTCATTCAATTTTTGAGAGAACAGAGCGTCCGGTTTGAATGATTCAAATAACATTTTATTTGTGTTGACGACATATGAACAACTGATGAAATTTATGGAAAGGCAGGTTTAGCGGATACTGAGATCCAATAAAAAAAAGTAAAAAGAAGCCATTTGGCGGGCATAAATTATCATTAGACATGCACATTAAATTAATTCATATATTATATATATTTTAATAATAAAAAAAAATGTTTCCATTTCTATGGGTTCCATATCAATGTTTATCCCTTAGACTGCGACGTGGCGACCACGCGCTTCAATATTAGATAAAAAATAGTTCAAAATTTTCAAAATATTTCATAGTATAATAAAACTAAATTAATTTAAAAAGGTAATTTTGTTTCGAAAATTTTAATAATCCTAAAAAAAATGAAAATTATTTATATAATACTGAACCGTGTTCTGATTTTTGGTACGAAAAGTTCCAGCCTTAAGGCACGATGCCATGCACCACTATTTCAAATTTTCTTTAACAATTTTAGGTTTAGGTACGAAAAGTTCCAGCAATTTGCCTTAAACGATACCATGCAACACTAATTTTGTAATGATTTTGGAATTGCTGAATGATGACATGTAATAGGTATCAAAAGGTGTAATATAAGTAAAAATTTTAATATTAGTTCATATTTAATATGACAAATTGAATGCTATTGCAATGCATTGATTTATTAACTTCCCGTAGGGTAAGTTATTGTAATGGGCCGAAAATCGAAATTGAAAATTTTTACATTTCTCGACGTTTTGAAGGTTTCTGAACATTTTGGCATGCCTCAGAAAAAATGGATGTGTGTGTGTGTGTATATGGATACAAATTTCCAGTCACGTTTTTGGGCGCACGGATCAACCGATTTAATAGGGAGATGAGTTGATTAGTTCTTGGCAAAGGCAGGTCCAGCAGTTACGGAGATAAAAAGCAAAGAGAGCAGAAAATAGAAATCAAGTTTTTGAGAGAACATTCAAGTAGTAATGATTGGGAGGAGTGTTTATTAGTTTTTCGCAAAGGCAGGTCCAGACATTTCGAAGATACGGAGCTAAATGCGTGTAAAATTTCAGTTTTTGAGAGAACGAAGCGTCCGATTTAAATGATTCAAAGAACTTTCTGCTTGTCTTAACAAAATAATTGATTTTGAAGAAAAAAAGTTTGTTTCAACTTTTTTTTTCAAAAAAAAAAAAAAAATTGTATATCGAAAATAATTCAGATTTTATTTTTAATTCTGACTATAGTTCTAATATACTTTAAACAAATAATTTCAACTTTGCAATTTAGTTTATAAAGCTCTTATAAATATTAGATAATGTTACAATATTAATAATAATCTATTTGAAAACATTTAGTATTGCTCGAACATTTCGTTACGGTACGGAAAGTTCCAGCAATTTGCCTTAAGGCACGATGCCATACACCCCGCTAGTTTTGTTATAGTTCTATAATCGCGATTTTCGACCAATTACCAAATTTCAATTTTTATGGATTCCGTCCCTGCTCTTCGACCTCTTGCCTGCAGGGCCTCTCTATAAATTAATAGCTCTCCAGGTAACGCTGAAGTTCTGACAGCGCGCTAATTTCGACATTGTTTATTGTGTACAAACAATATGTACAATACAAAAGCGATTTTGATTAAACTGCCAGTTTGAGACGCTGTCAACCACTATCTAACCCCATTGCATGTGTGTAGGTAAGAACGTTATTTTGAGGCAATAGTTGCCATTTTGGTGCCACTAGACCAAAAACCTAAAGTTCAGAACAAAGCTAATTAAACTGCTAGATTGCATTAATTGCTCCAAGTATGCAACATATGAATACATTCTATCTATTGCATACGACGGAAATTTGTGGCGAATTTATGCAAGTACCACTTAGCGAGAGTGTTCTGGCGAATTTTAATACACCATCCAGTTAAATTACTAACCACTTAATGATTAAACTTTGATTATGTGCGATCTTCAAACTAATATAATTGAATTAAATTGTTAAATACACTTTCCGAAAAAGGGGAAATGATATTTGTTGCGATACCAATTAATTATTATTTATTAATTAATTATTATATTTATTA
The DNA here is from genome assembly GCF_003426905.1 of Ctenocephalides felis. Classification (NCBI taxonomy): domain Eukaryota; kingdom Metazoa; phylum Arthropoda; class Insecta; order Siphonaptera; family Pulicidae; genus Ctenocephalides; species Ctenocephalides felis. Next base: position 34,580,950 of record NW_020538040.1, on the reverse strand, counting down.
ATTAATTAAAGGAATGTATTAATATACAACATCTAACTGAAATTAAACGACAACGAGATTGAGAAAATACTAGGCGAAGGACAATAAAAATACTGAATGAAGAACTAGAATAATACATACTAGATGAAAAGCAAGAGCAAATGCTTATTAAATACATACAAAAAGGCATATATTAGATAAAGTTCGAGAAAAATACAAATTCATAAAAAAAATCTGGAAAAAGTTTCAAAAAAAATACTGAAACGTGTTCTAATTTTTGAAGTACAACTTCTTTAGGTGTGACTAGGGTGTAAATCCGTACAAATGCAACGGAAGTCCGTTACGCCCATCCTGTTCACCATTCGCTCACAATGAGATCATTTCTGTACGGGCCGATTGTGATTAGTCGTCGCGTATGAGAATAGAGATCTGTCGTTGTATGCGTACTGATATCGACAAGTAAATCGGCATAGATAAACATTTGAAAGTTATATCGTAGTAAAAATTTTGATTTAATGGAAAATGCCTGGAATCGTAAGAATATTTTACCCCCTTTCTTGAAAATAATAAAACAAATACACTAAACGTAAGTTTATTGATTAGAAATTATTTCTGTCTTATTCGTAATTTCTATAAATATTTGAAGTTGTTAAAATGGAAAGTATTTTTTAGGCAAGACAGATATTACAGCTGTTCAAAGAATGGGATTATATCGCCAGCGAATAAGTAAAAAAAAATATAAGCAAGCAATGAATGTATGTTAATTTTAATTACATGAGGTTGTTCAAACACAATTACATTATGAGTGAAGTTGCGAAAACAATATTTGTTTATGCGTTGTTTAACATAATCCACTGTGAACGAATATTATAGAATTTATTAATCAGCAATTACTTCTTTTCTTTAATGAAAGTTCATTTCTAAATGCTAATTACAATGACAAAGCGATCATGTCATATTTGGACTTTGATTACATTATTGTTTTTAAATACTGCATAAAAAATCAAAAAAGTGAATACTAAAGTACTGAGTGAGAAATAAAAACACTTTCTATAAATATATACAATTTATTACAACTAAACACCATAGATTAAATAAATAGAAAACAACAAACGATTCAACGAGCGACAACTATATGTTAAAAACTGCATGACAGAGTTTAGCAAACAAAACTTTAAACGATTTTGTTTTGCATTAAATATTATTTACCTTGATGTCGTTTTGTGCAGATTATGAAAACTAGCAGATCGGAAAATTCAATAAATAAATGCATTTGCAAAACCTAATTAGAAAACTTGTTTGTTAATCAAACATTATTTAACTCATTACAGCATCCATATTTGTTTGTGGTACATAAACATGTGTTGTGGGTTATACTCTGATAGTTTTTATGTAATTTATGATTTTATCGAAATATTGGTAAATGTAAAATACATATTATCTAAATATTTTCATGCTAAATGATGACGTATAAATTATAAAATACAAGATTGACTCAAAAATTAGCTGTATTGAAAATTATAAGTTCTTGATACCTAATTTTAGCTATACTACATAGAAGGGTTGTATCTAAATATTCTGATTTTTTAGTACACAAACAATACTATATACCAGTATCTAAAATAAAACAAAATATCAAAAGGAAGCAGATCGAGTATTTGAAAATAATAATGGGTTATGGAGATATTTTTTGCATTGAATTTTATAACTATGGATGTAAAATGAGAGATCACGCTATCGTAAAACTCTTAATTTTCATATGCAAACCTCCTCATTACGGCGATATGTATGACTTTATGGTGTTATTCTTTTCTACAATGTTTACTACCAAGCATAGAAATAAATAAAAAGTTTAGATTATATTTTTCTTGCTCTTTTGTCCTAATTTAAAAAGCAGGATCTGAACTCTTATTGGATAAGTGTATACCTTCTGATTTTATAAGAAGTCAGTTTCAAAATATTTCAAACATTTTAACATTAGAGACAATATTTTGTTTATATCCAATCAATTTAAAGAGTCAATGGTTACTGATTTATTATATGCATGACAAATATCCTCGTCAACACAAAAACATTATGCCACTTTTTCATGACAAGTATACTCGTCAATGACAGTTAATTGGTTAATTGGTTAATATAACTTTAAAACTATATTGAGTAAAGCTTACTACATTTTACTATAATTTGTTGCAAATATCAAATGTATTCTGTGATGATGGCAAAAATTGGCAAGATATGATTTTTTAAATGTTTTTTTTTTAATATTAATTCATATAATATTGTCTACTGACTTAATTTGGTTGTTTTTATTCAAAGTTTACTCAGGAATACAATATCTAGAAATCATTTACTTTTGCACAATCAATGCACAATTCATTCACTTTTTGTACAATTATTTAAAATTAAAAAATAGTTTACCTTAAGTACTAAATGCATTTTGAATATTTTGCTTTGAAGTAAATGAAAAAAGTAAATGTGTAATATAAATAAGAATTTCATGTCATTACATTTTCTGCCATTTAGAAAATTTTATAAAATTTTTAAAATAATTGTATAATTTGATCATTTTGAATAATAAATTACAAATAGATTTATTTCAAAATTATGATATTTTCTCAAAATTTAGAAATTACTCAAAAAATTGAAAAAAAATTGATAATTTTTGAGAAGCTATCTCAAGTTTTCAAGTTTTTGATACCCATTCAAGTCGGTTGATCCATAAAAATGTAATCAATACTTTATTACGTCAATACAGGTAAAATGTTTTTTGAATCATTCAAATCGGATACTCCGGTTTCTCTTTCTATTTTCTGCACTTTTTGTTCAGTATCTCCGCTATAGTTGAACCAACCTTTGCTAAAAGCTAATCAGCACGTCTCCTTATTATTAAAAATCAAATGCTTTTTTTCGAATATCTCAAATCAGATTATCATTGCTCCAGAAAACGTGGATAAAAAATTGAATCCATACACACACACACAAAGATCAATTTTTTTTATGGAATGCCTAAATGTTTAGAAACCTTTGAAACGTAAAGATTTGCAAAAACGTTCATTTTCGATTTTTAGGCGATTACTAAAACTTAACCTACGAGAAGTTAAAAATATATATATATAGCCTTGAAATAAAAATAATGTAATATAAAAAGTGTAGAGATTTCTAAGGGATATATTAAATTGCATATAAAAGGTCTATCGCTACAAAAGCGATACATACATATATTTAAATAAAATGTATTACACAATTAAGTTTGTTTTCATAAGCATACATAAACTAACTTTTTTCTTTCCTGGTTTTTGAAGAAACACATACGATTTTGATATAAAGTAGAAACTCGATTAACGGGACTAATTGTTGTCGATGGGCATTCGGATAATGGAAAATAACGGATAATTGGATATACGAAGAATAATGTGTTTTTATTAAAAATAACAAATACATACATAGACATCAACAAAAATAATGATTATTAAGAAATTAAATCTTTATGTATGTACTTATATAACTTGTTATATTACATTACATACATATACTAAACTGCAGCAATAGTCATGCAAAAATTCGAATTGTAGGTATGTACTAAACATATCATATCCGAAGCCGGATCGGCTAGCATTTGACTCCGCTTCAGAGAGGGGTTATATCCACTTAACAACTCCACAACTCCGACAACTTTGAAACATAATACTTAACACAAATGTGTTCTCTCGTAACATATCTAAGGATTTATTAATTAAGACTTTGGAAATAATTTACAAATAGTTCAAACATTTTTGTTCACTTTTTATGCATTTCAACGTGCATACAAATCTCAAATTGACAAAAAACTTGGGAATCAAAATTAATTTTGTAATTATTTTTGAAAAGAAAATATAGAATTTTTTGAATATGTTTATTTTTATATGAAAATAATGCAGTGAACCTCATATATGAAATAAGAACAAATCATTGTGTATAATATGTTTCACAAAATAATAATATCTCACATTCTTTTATTATTTCCTTTTCAAGATTAATTATACATCAGGTAGTTTGATTAGCATACTAATATTTTTACATAATTATAAAATCATAGTGTGTAAAAGTCATAATATAGTACTAAATATTTTTCAGTGGTTGTACACCATTGAAAGAGGACAAGCATTATCGTATACAGAACATAGAATACAAAATAGCATTATTTTGAGACATTATAAACCTGGAAAGTCCTAAAACTGACTGTGAGACAAAAAAAAATACTTCTTTCGACCCAAATTTTGTATTAGTAAAAAATCTCAAGCAAATATCTGCACATGTTAACAGATTTAGTACCGGTTTAGTAAAGTCGGATATGACAAGGAGGAGTTGTATCCGAGTGATAACTCCGGAGTGAGTTACCCATCTATAGTATGTACATACAATTGGTTGTAGTTGGCAGTCCGGATAATCGCAAATTCGTATAACTGAGGTCCGGATAAACGAAATTCTACTGTATATGAAATCCACACAATATCTATACATTTGGATATATGCATTTACATATGAATGGTATATAGTACTATATAACCACAACATTCGCGCCATCCACTTAGTATGCTAGAAATAATCGCGAAACCATTCATGCATCACTAACAATTTGAAATGCAAGCAAACTGCATTGTAGCTTTACAGAACAATTTCCGATTTCTATCTTAATCGCTCTATAAGCAAAATTTGCACTTTAGTTTGCAAAACCTTTGCGAGCTTATCAGGAAACCGTACATGATCATACAAGAGCATTAATATTGGATCTGGATTTAAAACAGAACAATACTTGCTCATTAAATAATCAGTTTTATTAATACGTTGGACGAAAATTAATTTATTATCTCGGAATCATCTATTAATAGATGATCATAATTCCTTCTCACTATCTTTTTCTTCTACATTTTTGGCAACCAATTGCACAAAAACTTAAAGACAATCAAATTTAATTCTAGTTCCCAAATTATTTTTTTGAAGTAAAACTTCTTTAAGCGCGACTAGAGTGTAAATTCGTACAAATTCAATGGAAGTGCAATACGGCAGATAAGATAAGAGTCGAGTGCCAATGATTCGTCATTCGCTCTCGATGATATCATTTCTATACGGGTCGATTGTGATTAGTCGTCGCGTATGTGAATAGAGCTTTGAAATAAAAATAATATAAAATGAAAAGTTTTTTACCAAGGGGTATATTAAATTGCATGTGAAAAGTCTATCGTTAAAAAAGTGATAAAATATTTAAATAAAATCTATTACTGATCTGTCGTTGTATCCGTACCGGCGTCAACGTTGTACCGATATCAACAAGGAAATCAACATAGATAAACATTTTAAAGTTACATTGTAGTACAAATCTTAATTTAATGAAAAATGCCTGAATCAGAAGAATATTTTACCCTGAATCTTTGAAGTTATTGAAATGGAAAATATTTTTAGGCAAAACAAATATTATAGCTATTCAAAGAATAAAATTACAATGCCAGCGAAAAAGTAAAAAAAAAAATACCATCAGTCAATGAATGTTTGTTAATTTTAATTACATGAAGTTCTTCAAAACACAATTATTACATGAGTGAAGTTGCAAAAACAATATTTGTTTAGGCGGTTGTTTAGGATAATCCACTGTGTGAATAAATATATAGAAGTTTTTAAGCAGCAATTAATTCATTTCTCTAATGAAGGGTCATTTCTAATGCTAATTGCAATGACAAACCGATCATGTCATATTTGAAGTATGCCTTTAATTACATTATTGTATTTAAATATATACATATTTTTAATGCTATTATAAATATATAATTTGTAATTTATCATTATATAAATGTGTATAATGGTTGATACTAATAAATGTGTGCATCACGAGTGTTACCATATTACTAATAAAGATTATTCACAATTGTTATATGATGTATTTATTTTTACTTAAATGCTATCTTGTACAGTAGCAAATAAGTTTTACTTCAATCGCGTGTGAACCAAAGTAAGGTCATTTTCTCTAATCCACTGCGTCTAGTTCACATTCGAATTTCCTAAAATTACATTATTTGCAGTTTATCAATCACTTGAGTAATTAAATATAAAACTTTTTTTTGCAATCATTTAAGTCTTATAGGAATATATTATGAACTGACAGAAATCTAGACCAGTTCCATCTACAACTATGCAAAATGCCTTTCCCTCTGACTACCCATCTACTTTATTCTTCACCAATACAACATTTCAAAACTTTCCAAACAATGTTTGTCCACATCTCTGATGTACACGAAATGCAGCTTCAAGTGTATCGGAGAAGTTGCTACTTCAAATCCAGGCTTAGCATCCTCGTCAGTAAAGCATTTACTGGTAAATGTCAATTTATTACTGGAGATTTAAGTTATCGATCTCTAGCTCGCAGTATTTGTCTTTGGTTAAAATGTTTCTTAAGCACTTGTAGTCGTCGTTTTCCAATGTACGATCTTATATAAATCTGCTCATTTACACTCTTGAATTCAAATCCGAGTTGTCGCGGCGGAAATATTGTTATATTAGCTAATAGAACAATAATTGTAAAAAAATAGATAACACCAAAAATAGACTGAAAAATTAGTGCAAAAGTTTATTGCAATTTATTATACAAGTTAGGGCGTCAATTTTGTTCCCAATATTGCTAATTATATGTATATCAATAGTTTTTGATATTAGTAATACGAATATTGTAATAAAAAAATACAACAAAAACTGACAATCAACAATCCTCATTGAGATACATCAAATGGCTTTTAAATCTCTGAAATCGGTTCAGGCGATTTTAAAAAAAACGTCGATCAAAAATCTAATTTTGACAAATGTCAAAAAACGACACTAATTTTTGCAAACTTTGAAGAATTTTTAAAACTAAACGGCTTGTCGCAGGGCCGTAATATTTAGTATGATCTATAAGACTATGGTACCTACCGTACAAGAACAAATCATAAAAATCGTCGAAAAACTATTTTTGAACACTTTATTACAAGAAAACGGCTCGGTCGATCTTACTAAAATCTAATCAGCACGATTCCCAACTTTCGAACAGTTTTTGAATTTTCAAAATCGATTCAGAATTGCGGGCTAAAACGTGAACGAAAAATTTGTCATAAATATACAATAAAATAAAATAATTTACATATACTATAAAAGCATACTAGATCATTTTCATGTAATTCTTTAAAAAATTTTGAATTGAAATCATTTGGTTTTGTTTTGATTTCTTACCTTATAATTTGCAGCCAAAAGCATTTCTTCGCGAATAGCACAGTTTGTAGTATCACATTAATTTACGCGCAATTATAATGAAAATATTTTATTCAAATTATTAAATACTTTACGCGATTTAAATAAACATTTTAGCCACTTTTATTTTAAAACACTACACTCACACTTTTTAATTGAATTATTTACAACATTTCACTTACTTTTATTTAAGACACTAAAAACCAATTATATTTGCACATTACTGAAATAAATACATTGATTAGATAAATATATATAATAGTATGATCAAGTGATTGTATCGTATTTTGCCTGTACTAAAACTAAGCTGTTTTTCCCTAATTTTCCTAACAATTCCTAAAAATTCATTTGAACTAACCGAGTCCGAAACGCACCGCACCTACAAACAGACAAAATCAAATACAATTTGTAATAAATATTATTACAATTAAATAATAACTACCTAAGCAAGCTCAATCGATATCACAAAATCATATAAAATCATACTACTATGACTGAAAATGGTAATAATAACAAGCACTGTAGGCGCATTTACAATAAAATATTTAATTTAAACATTTGCATTCACATGATAGTTTTGTGATTTTCTAAGAAATTTTATTTGTGTTATGAACTCTAATAAGAAGATTGTGTGATTTCGATTGTTTGATCATACCATTAAAAGCATGCTTAAAATTTCAAAACACTCACCAAACGCCAACAAACACCGATTCTTCTGGAACTCTCGATTAACAATTTGCTGCAGAAAATAAAAATACATATGAAATATCAAAATTAAATATTCCTAAAAATCAAAAGAACGAATAAAAATTATATTACCTCGAGACTTCCAGAAGAGTTCTAATCGGGATCTCTGGATCTCATCAGTTTATTATTGATTGAACACAAGTCCACATAACATACACTATTTAAAATAACTTATATTTTGCACAATTATTCACAATCACATTGCCTAAAAAAACTATTAGCACAGACATTAAAAAAATATACGGACACTAAAAATCGGATCAATTGAAATTACCAAACGATCACTAAAATAAAAACAAAGACGAACTATGACGATTCACAATGA
>NW_020538040.1:34548701-34571648 GCF_003426905.1 Ctenocephalides felis | reverse complement strand
CCTCTTGTCTCCATATTACTTCATAGAAAGGCTCTAGAATACTATAATTGCAGCCAATTGGCCAAGAAGTCGTGCAGAAAGTTAAAGTAAATGTGTAAACAACTCCTGATTACGGTAAAATTAGTATATAAAATAGAAAATAGAATATAGATAAATATAAAAATATTAGATTTATATTTGTATATAAAATATATATATATATGAAATATAAAATTGGTCGTGTATAGTAATGAATATATATATATATATAATATATATATATATAAAAATAATAAGAAGACACATAATAATATGTATATGTGAATTCAGTACGATACTTTAAAACAGTTTACGAAAAATTTATTTGATGATTCAAAATTTGAAGACGACAATGTTAGCACAACATTAAACACTAGTGAATATTCAAAAGAGCTTCTAAAATATTCAATTTAATGAGTTTATAACACATTTATTTAGATTTTATATATAGTGTGCGTGTATTTTTTTTTTTTTTGTTTTGTATAGCGAAGGAAATGCTTTTACGCATCCCAGACTAGGTCTTTTGTCAGGGTATGTCGGACTCAATACCGCCTGGGTATAATACCGACTAAAACCTCCGCTTTGCTCTTGCCTCTGGTTCCCATGGAAACCGCCGTTAGGCATTATCCATTTTTTATGTATAAATGACTAAATTCATATATAGCTTCAGCTTCAATTTAAAGTTTGTAAAAAATTTAAGATAAACATAGGGTCTTAATTCAAAGTTGGTAAGAAAAAATCAGTTAACTTTGCAAATAATTTATTATATTTTGAAGTAATACTTTTTTAGGCGCGACTAGGGTGTAAATCTGTACAAATGCAACAGAAGTCCGTTACGCCCGAACTGTTCGTCATTCGCTCTCGATGAGATCATTTCTATACGGGTCGATTGTGATTAGTCGCCGTGTATGTGAATAGAGATCTATCCTTGTATGCGTACCGGCATCAACGTTGTATGCGAACCTATATCAACAAGGAAATCGGCATAGATAAATAAACATTTTAAAGTTACATCGTAGTAAAAGTCTTGATTTAAGGAAAAATGCATGAATCAGAAGAATATTTTACCCTGTCCCCCGTAAATAATTGTATTGAAAATAATAAAACAAATGCAGCATTTGCGGTGCCGTGTATGAAACATATGTTTATTGAAATAATTTTTATATTATTCGTAGTTTCTATAAATCTTTGAAGTTATTAGGATGGAAAATATTTTTTAGGCAAGACAGATATTACTGCTGTTCAAAGAAAGAGATTACATCGAAAAAGTAAAAAAAAAATGCAAGCAGTCAATGAATGTATGTTAATTTTAATTACATGAAGTTCCTCAAACACCATTACATGATGAGTGAATTTGCGAAAACAATATTTGTTTCTTGTGGGTCTCCATCAGATGTTGGCACACTATACGAATTAACAAATCAATTTCTCCTTTTGCAGCGATCAACAATAAATCTTATACAGAGTCGACATGTATCAAATAATCGTATAGCACTCGGAGTGTATGTAAAGTGAGTAAAGGGTCCATAGGAAAAATCTATTTATTGCTTTTTAACGGTCGCAGCATAAAACTGTCAATGGTTATTTGTGCCCATAACTCAATTCAAACGACTACCCGGCGCTCGAGTGGAGTTGCTTCTGTGATATTTCAGACATTCAAACGAGTTTATTATATGATCCGAGCACCACATAAGAAGTTAACATTATTTCGGCGAAGGAGGAAAATTGACTAGTTCAGTATATTTACGACTCGAACGTCGTATATTTTAGCGAATATTGTCGTTTTGATAGATTATTAGGTTTCTGGAAAGGAAATAGTCCATTGAATGAATAAACAATTTTTAACTTGTCGATACAGCTTATGTTTTCACTAGAAAATCTATCTTCATGATTTTATTTTTTGTTGACGTTTGAAGTGATTCTAAATCGTTTGAGAGCAAAATTAGAAAAAAACTATATGTGAGCCTAAGTTTTACCTTTCCTCGATAACGGCTACACCCATTTCAAAAATTTAGAAGCCATTTGATAAAACTTGATAAGTTTTAAACATTCAAAAACTGTTTGAAAAATATTACTTGGATATAGTGGTGCTTAGATTTAGTGAAAATGCGTCAAGTCTTTAATTCATAATTAATAATTCATACTGATTAGTTTTTCTGAAAGATAAAACAAACCGTTTACTTCAAATTATCATAAAAAATAATATAAGAAGAAAAATTTATCGTTCACGTATCTGCCAAAAATTTTAAGGTTTGATAAAATTCAAAAACTGTTCAAAATATATGATTTTCAAATCGTGCTGATTAGATTTAGTACGGATTTTCCAGGTGTTTTCTTCGTAATTAATTGTTGAAATTATTTTGAACAGTTTTGAAGAAACTTTGTATAATGCTAGAGTTCATGGTCTTAAAATATTATAGACATATGAAAAAATTAGTTATAAAAAAATATTTAGAAGTTGCTAAATTTATTTATTTTATTTATGAATAAAATAAATGTAGTTTCCAAACAAAATACACTGTATACAAATTCAAGCACCACTTGTGATCTATAAATGCTGTTTTTTTTCAAATCTGCTATTGTATTATGTGGGATATGATACAATATATATAATTTTATACAGGTTTTTTCTCTACCCTAAGGGTACTTTACATTTCGAAATTTTTGTTTCTATTTTTATGAATGAATAGAATTAAAAAACACAAAATGTTAACGTAACAAAAAAGAAAAACTTATTCCAAAAAAGAATACTATATGAACCTAAATAATTTCATAAAATGAAAGACCAATATTACACAATTCTGAATAATTTATGATAAAGAAATATTTACACACAGTCATTTAAAAAAATAAGTATTTAAATAATTATTAAAGCTAGTGGTGCATGACATCACACTCCTTAAGGTAAATGGCTGAAACTTTCCGTACCGAAAATTTAATTTTTTCAAAAAGCTTTAAAATTTTTGAAATAATAGGACTTTTTTTTAAAAAAAATTGACATATTTTTTTACATTTTGAAAGTTTTTGAAAATTTGAACTATTTTTAAAGGCAATCGCACTGCGTTACATAGACAAAAAAATATTAAAATACTTATTACTAAAATATTTTCGAAATATCTGATTATTTTATGCGCATATGGACGCTCCGTTCTCTCACAACTGAATTACTATTTTTGGCTTTTTTTGTCCCAAATCGAATAATAATAAACAAACCAGCACGTCTCCCTATAAATAGGAATCACTCAAATCGGTGTTGTGGAAATATTCAACGAACAATTGTATCCGCACATACTTAAATACAAACACATATACATACATCATTTTTATAAGATAAGTCAAAGTGTTCAGAAAGCTTTGAAACGTAAAGATAAAAATTATTATTGATTCTTTTACGATTACTATAAATTATCCTACGAGAAGTTGATAAATGGACCATGTTTTGAAGTAAAAATAAGGCTCATTGTTCAGAAATTTAAATATCATAAACAATAATAGCTATCCAGAATAACTCCACAAAACCGATAAATATTGAATTTGCATTCTTCAATAACATATCCATCCCTATCAATTCAACCTAAATATATAAGGAAAACTTAACGATCAGTTGAATTAGGCGAACTATTATCCTCATTGATATGTAATTGACTAAAAAAGATACTATTACGATAATACAAATAATGTACTATATTAAAATTAAACTGAATGAATGAGATTTTTCTAGTGTTTGATTTAAACTATAAATTAAATTTCCGGCCAAATCCCTGAACTAGATCTACGAATATATGAAAAAATCCTGGTGGCGCATGTCCTGGCGCTGTTGACACGTTGAAGGCTATATATAAATCTCCCGGAGTTAGAGTAACGCACGTTTCGTGTGATAAAAAGCTTTGGTTTAAAATTGCGATCTTAGATTGGAAATCACTTGTACTGCAATATTACTCGTACATCGGTATACAAGGATAATAAGCTATAGCTTTATAACAGTACAAAAAAGCTAATATCATATAGAATATTAATTTATAAACCATAATAAGCTAACTGAAAACGCTAAATACTTAACTAGTTAGGCGTAACGCTGCATTTGTTTATGGTAAGTAGTATTTCAAATTAGATTTAAAAAAATATTCTCAAATGTTATCATTCTATATTGAGGTGTAGAAACAGCGATAATGTTATTTAGTAGAATTTCTAATTTCTCTATCATTTGTGAATATGTAACCAATATGTACGTCCAAGCAAAGTCTGTTTCAAAAACAGAATGTAGGTGTTTGCCATTTCTTTAAAGCAAATTATTGTAAATTTATGTTTTAGAAACATACATTATATGAGTAAATTTAATTAAAATTAAAAATAATACAGAATCAAAGGGTAATCCAAAAAAATCATTGACAACAAGATTTGTGAACGCACCTATATGCATAGGAGAAAATATTCTTGGCATTTTGTTATTCGACTTTGGATCATGCTCTTGAAAACTTGGCAATCGAAAAATACGAAAATAAAATACAATGTAAAATGAAATTTTATAGTATAATACAACAAAAATTACGTTTGACACTAAACACACATGAACGTAAAATTCATAATTTTCACAGAAATTATAACAATTCTAAAAAATACTACCAATTCTAAGAAAAAATATACCATTTTAGAAACACATTTTTTTTATAAATATAATAAAATACTGAGCACAAAGCAAAAAAAAAATGATAAGATTTAAATATTTTTACTAAAATAATTTTGTTAGCATAGTGAATAGTATCAATAGTGATTTGAAAAAAAAAAATAAGTTAATTCAACAAGATTCAGGAAATCTCCTGAGGCCAATAAAAACATTTCCTTTATAAAAAATAAAGAGATGACTATCCAGTATTAAGGAATGGTGAAAATCCATATGATCATATGTTCCGACAGCATAGTTTTGAATTGATTATTTTTAAAATCAAAACTATGGTTTCCAAAATATAACATAATTGCAATTTATCTTATAAACTGATTTATTATTAATTTGATCATCAGAGTAACAGTGAAAAAAAATTTACAAAACTAGTAACTAAAAATAATTCTAATGCAAAAAAAACTTTTCTGAACTTGATAGAGATTGCCTAAATATAATAAACAAAGATATTCCATTATATATATTTGATAAACATGTAGAGACAAAAAAAAGATTTTATTTTGATCATTTCTTACGGCTAAGATTTGGAAAAATATATTCTTTTATTGAATAATTTGATTTGCTTTTATCGCATTTCTAACTAAATGTGAAAAATAGAAATTATCATAAAAAAACTTAGCTTATCAAATGTAAATTTTCAATCAAGGTAAAGATACGATCTTTAAATGATAGTGAAATGACTCATAATCAGTATAACACTGAAAAAATGGTAAAAAAATGAGAATGATAAATATGATACCTATAAAATCAAGTTTATTTTTGATACTAATCAATAATAATTTTGTTTATATTAATATTAATATAGAAAACTGAAGAAAATATTTACACCAAGTTTTAAGCAAATTGCTGTTGAAGGAATTGAAATCATTAGGTACGTGTTTAATTGCTGTAACATAATTATTATTTAAGCACAAAATAACATTATAAACATGTTGTTATATTATAAGAAATTGGATCTCAAACTTATAACCATTTTTGTGAAGTGAGGTTGAGGTATTCTGGTATTTTGTAAGTCAATGACTTCGTGTATGTATACACGGAAAAAGTAATTGCAAAATCTAAATATTACTTTCACAAAAATCTATGGAATGTTTGCATTATTAATTAAAACAACAACATAATTTCCTATTCATCGATCCATTTTTCCAAAGACTTCCGTTATTTTGTTCCCAAAATAGATTGATTTTCTTGTAGGTTTTAAAAACTCAATCAACTCATAGATTTCGTTGATACTAATTAATGTGTCACAATCTGGTGTATACAATATTTTTCCGTATATTTATTTTTTGATAGATTTTTCATTGTCGGAATAAATAAGTTGTTTATGCTTAACCCAAAAATCGTTTGAAATATAATAACAACAAAATTGTAATATTGGGATGTTTTAATTCATTTTTTGCATAGTATTATAAAAATAGATCAAAACGTAATGTTTCAAATTAATGTATTAAATAAATTAATTAATAATATATTAAAATAACATCAACCCACCTTAGATTTTTTTTTGTCAATCTGCCATTAAGTTGGAACAATCTGAAAATAAAAAAAAATTAATTGTATTAATAATGTATAGAATTTTTTAAAATATAATTTATCTTCACATTCGCATATTATAAAAAATCTAGAATATGAAAATTTAAACTACAAAATTTTATTATAATAACAATCGGTCTAGTAGTATAAGTAAGCATGTGCTAATAATAATGAAAAATTAATTAATTTTATAAATTGCAATCAAAATAATGCATTTTTATAAGCAATTATAATAATAAAGTATGTATGTGTTTTTTATTAGTATGTATTATGTTTACGAGTATTATATTTTTCCAAATAGCTTATGAGAATTGTATTTTTGATTGCTGTTAAGTAACTATTTGAAAAAAAAATATAATAAAATTAAAATAATGCCAACATTATTTAAAAAATGAAATCACTACAGTGAGTAATTTTGTAACTAAGTTTAAGGTCATGTGCCAACATTTTTTGAGTCTTCTAAATAATATTTATGAGTTGAATTTGTTTTAAAATATTCAAGTCACTTTCAAAAAAATTATGCAACAAAATCCAAAAATTCTTAGCATTTTGACAATTCATATTGAAAACAATTTCTAATATTTTCTAGATGGCGTGGATTGGAAACCAAAAGTTGTGGACAACTCAAAATTCATAAATTTAAAGTGATGTGATTTACAAAAAAAAATAAAAGTCGGTTTACTTCCATAGTGCTGGTTTCTAAATTACATGTGCATTCAACAAAGTGTCCTGGTATGTAAAAATAAATGTATCACCGTCTTAGAAAAATAACGATAGAACTTGTTGAATTTCTCATAAAATTATTTAGTTGCACATTTAGTCAGTATAAACGTGTTATAGATATAATGGACGGAATGAAGCAGTTAGCCGATGGGAGCATGCAAGGACAACTGCAGGAAATGCTGAACCTTATAGAGAAGACCAGGGCACGACTGAATCGACTCAGAAAATCGCTAACTGCGGTCCCTGCAAATCAAATGTCATGTGGCGATAACAGTAAATCTACTCACTTAGAATCTAATGTACAGCATTCCGAAGGAAGTCCCATGATGCAAAACCCTGTTCCAGACCCTGTTCTTACGGGAGTAACCAAAAGAATTATCGTCAATGGAGTTCCTCAAGTTTCATATATGAATCTTGAGGAATTTGAATCCATTCCTTATTATTTACGAGGCAGGCTGCGTGTTGAAACGATTAATGATTTTATTGAGTTAATCAATAATGCCGCCTACTATAAATACAAGCTTCTGAAACTTCCTAGACACGAAGTGCCTAGATACAAACTACACGATTATAGCGAGTACAAAAGGTTAGAGGCGGTGAATGATGGTGGTACCAAATTCATAATGACAAGTGATATTGATGTAAATCCCTTCCATAACCAGAACAAAATATTTTTGGCCATGTTGCGCCATGTAAAACGCATTAAAGAAATAAGGAGTGGAGGCGACACAAAAATTTGTTTCCTGTAATGCTGATTTGCTAATGTTGTGTTTAATGTTATATAATAATCTTCAGACATATTAATTGTTCACATCCACATGAACAAATTGTATCTCTAATTAAAATGTTCATAATCTTAAACAAATATTATTTGTAATATATTCTTTTTTTTTTTTTCATAATCGAAACAAGTAAATATAAATTAAGGAATGCATTGTATCAGTCCTCTTATTAACTCAATAAAATTGTTTTCCAATATTAGTACTTTATTTCAATTATAAACAGCTATAAACATATTTTTAATTCCAAAGTATAAATAAAATATAGATGAAGTTTTTATTAATCTTTGTTATTTTAATTTATTGTTAATATTTATTATTTTTTGGGTTTCAATATTATATCAAGTAAAAAATACATGAAGCTGTAAAACTGAATTAATAGAAATTTAAGTTACATGAAATAAATGGTATAAATAAGTAAAGACATTTACAACAGGTTTGCGTTAGATACTATTGATATTTCATCAGATCTAAATAAAACTGCAGAGGAACTTGTTTTACATTTTATTTATGTTCGTATGTCCATTTTCTTTTAATCTTCGAGTAGGAGTTTTCTCACTCAATTCTTTTAATTATTTGTTTGGGTGGCCTTTTGGTATTTTTAATAATAATTCAATAAGTATTGGAGTCAAAACTATATTTATCTTAAAATATAGTTATTTGACGAAGTTTCTTCAATTGACCTACATACCAAAAACTGAGAAGTGCAAAAAATGACCCATCCTAACAAACTTTCATTTTTCTGGATTATACTAAAATGATCTGAAAGTGTCTCGGATAGTAAAAACGTGATTTCATATTTCGGTTACATAATTAATTATATTAGTTATAAAAAGTAGTATTGGGTTGTTCTGAACGATATATATATAAAGGTTCCTTTATTTTGGCAGTAGTGAATTCGTGTGTAAACGTATCTCCTTCAGATTCGCATTTTCCAGGGGGCATCTTAAATGCTATATTGAATGCATCACGGCCCATTGAGCTCTCGTATTTATTGCCATAAAATCTTCATTTTACCCAGCCGTGTGCGAGCTAGTGTTGTAGAAAAGGTTGTTTGGATCAGCCAAAAAATCATTCTTGCCAAACATATGTTAGTCGCCTTCCAAAAGAAAAGATATTCTTGGCTTAAAAATCGGACTCGCAAATCTTTTGCTTTTGTCAGTATCAGGCCATTTCATTTATAAACGTAAGAAAAACTATATTTATATATATATATATATATATATATATACAATTAAGATTTTTGATTATCTTTTGCATAATTCCTTTGGAATGGCTAGTTTAGAAAAATGATTTTAGTATAATATGTCTCAAAAACCGATTTTAAGAAATCGAAATATCTTGGACAGGTATGATTTTTAATAAAAGTTTTTTGCGGTTGATTATTTAATTTTATTCTGTATGAGTGCTAACGGTCACTACATACCCACATTTTTCAAATTTTCTAGTCAAAGAATGAAAAGCTTATGCATGCGCTAGCTGAGAGCATCGGAGTGGCCCAGCCAAAAGCGTGGATGAATAGTGACTTTTTTTTGCAATATCTAAGAATATTCGTCAAAGATACTTGTGCAGACATTCCAGAGCGTAAATATGGCTAGATATGTGATTAATGCAGGTTATTTTGAAATGTCCGGTACTAGGTGCCACTGTTTAAAATCATATTTTTTTATAGCAAAGTTTGATTGATAGTATTTATTATTTTTTAGCAAAGATTGCGGTTTTGTTAATTGAGTTTGATTTCAAACTTTGTTTTCCAATATAAGTCATAATTTTATAAACATTTTGTAAAATATTTTTTAATTTGTTTATAAATACCTTAGGTGTCCGCCACTTGGGGACTCTCCCTACCAGATGTTTTAATAACAGTTGTAACAAAAATTGTAAATAAATGTATGACAATACTTATTGCAGCTTAATATGATACGAATACTCAATATATGATTTCCAAAATTGGTATTTGTATAAAACAAATTTGTATAAAATAAATGTGTGTGTTTATGTTATAGATCAAGAAGGATTTCTTTTAAATTCTCTATGTCAAATTACATTGTCTTTACAAAAAAAAGAAAAAATGCAGTTTTGCAAATGCAAAAATGTTGAGAATATTTGAGAATTATGGAATATAAATTCTAAAACCCAGTAGTAACCCTTTTTAACCTTCATACATTAAATTAAATTGTGTAGTCATATGAAAAGACATAACAAAAAATTGAAGTTTAATAAAATAAGATCATGGCAATCACTAATGTAAATGGAAAGCCAAAATTCAATTAAAAAAAACTTCACTTATATGTTATAACACATCAAAAAGATTTACTTATGATAAGATTCTTTGCTTGAAGTTTGTGCGTTTTCTAGGTTGGTTATATCTAAAAGACCTGACTGCAAGGCAACCACATAGCATGTTGACGGTATTTAGTACCATTTTATATAAATAAACGCAGCGTAACATAGCCTTGCATAACATTAGTCTATTTTACGGTTGGCACATAAATTTACAGTTGACGATTAGCAAACATCAAACATTTCATTACAATTAATTTTATTATTAGCAGCCCTACATTTATGGGCGACGCTTTTTGAAATCAGCTCTTGTTATGCGAGCTTTCGCTCTGTTCTAAATGTTCCGCTCACTCACTTATATTCCGCCTATTTATATTCTGAATGTCTTACAAACACAAAATACGTACAAGTAGGTATATGGATAAATGTGTACAGTCGCATTATCTACAGCTAGACATGAAAACAAAAGAAAAATCCCATACAAGAGAAGAAAACAACAAAAATCAATACGTACAAAAAAATTGAATATTACTATCTTTGGAGCAATATTTCTAAAAATATCTTATAGGATATTGAGAAACAGATAAGTCTATTTTTAGCATTTTAATGCTAACTATAGAGTTTGATCTTCATCGCAAAAAATATTACGTTTCCAACAACTTATTAAAATTGAGTGCATTTGACGGTATCAAAATCGATCCAACTATTCAGTTAGTAAAATCAACATAATTTATTACAAAAGATTTAAAAATTAGTTTTAGTTACTGCAAGTATTAATTAAATAAGAGGGCGCCTATTAATCACGTGAGCGAGCTTTAAGGATTTTTGAACCCCCCCCTCCCCCTTGGTCATAATACGTGGTGATATTGAAAATTACCCCCCCTTCCCCCCAAACATCACGTGTATTTTTAGTTACGTGATAAATCAGTAAATTTTTTAATTTTTTGAAAATGTTTGATTTTTTGTTTTTTTAAGTCTATACTATACCCCTCCTTCTGCCACATTATAATTCGTGATTTTTTGTCATACATTATTTGTCATACATTATTGGACCATTACTGATTTATTTAGCCTATTAAAAATATTTTGTGCTCACATTGATCTGAATTACTTAGATAATATCAAGTTTGGGCATAATTTAGACGAATAAAATCAAATAATTTGGATAAAAATTATGTTTCATAGAATAAGTATTGAACGTCTCGAAAATAAAATTAACTAACTGGTAATAAATTTGGAAATCGGCCTTTCAATCACGAGATATCATGTTCAAACTCAGTGCTACGTATAAACTGATCTCAAGCAGTAGTGATATCAGTTTTAATTTAAAAATTTGCAACTAAATCTGTTTCCAAGTCAAAATAGATTTTTGGAATATGCAACACTTTATTTCTTCGCAAAAAGAGGACAGTCATTGGGTTGCCTTCTAGTTAGTAAAAAATACTTAAAAATAACATACAGAACACTGAGAATGGTTCTGATCTGTCTTAATAATAAAAACAAACTAGATGAATGTTGCATTTTGTAGTTGAATAAATATATAATAACACTTTATATGTATGTTGTATATGTGCAGTATGTACAGTTAAAGTTTCATGCCTTCTAATAAAAACTAGTTAGTATAAAATACCTAAGAGTAGCTTACAGAACACTGAGAATGGTCCTGATTTCAATAAAAATATACTAAGTGTAAATGGCATTTTGCAGATGCATAAATTTCTCAATACATGAAAGTAGTGGACTTTATGAAATGGACAACAAGAAATCAATGTTTTAATTTAAATATACAGAGTTTCAGTAATGTCATTTATAAACTATTGCAAGTAATTCAGTTTTTATACAAATTTGCAAAAAACTTGCTAGTTATATCTGACGAATACTTTAGATTATTTACCAAAAAAACGAACATGTCCTATATGTCAAAAGAATGTGCCACATTATTCCAAACTTGATTCAGAACTGATTTACATCAAACAGTTTGAGAATTTTCAAAATAGATTCTTTCGGAAACGTATACAAATTTTCTACATATCTTCTTATTATAAAATACAGCTAGGCCGATCATCTCACAAAATTAAATAACGAGAATTAAGTCTTCATGGTGTTTCATCACAAGGTTTCATCACAAGGTTTCATCACAAGGTTTCATCACAAGTTTCATCATTCTAAATTTTTAAAATCAGTGCAGCCGTCTTTAAGAAAACATTGAAGGAAAGTTATAATTTGGCTCACATATACATACAATGCTAACCTTGGTGTCAAACGATACAGAACGAGTTAAAACCTCAAGAAAACATGAATAGCAAAACGGATTTTTAGCGATAACCAACTTCACCTTTGGGAAATTAAAACTTTTACATGAGAATGTTAAAATTTACAGGGTTTGCAATAACTGCGAAAATACTGATTCATTGATTGTCGTATATTTAATAGATTATGTATAATTCTTTGTTAAATTGCTTGAACTTAGTCTTAATCCGCATAAGTAATCTATTTGAAAATAGATCATCAACATAACCCTCATTGAACACATAAAAACGAATTTGAATACTGCATGCACATCCAATTAAAAAACCCCATCAACAATAGAATTTGGAAAATTCAGAAGATATTAGTTTTAATTACAAATGGTTTGGAATGTCTAATATCAAATCATATACAAATATGAATAAATTCTCGAGATGCTAGGTACATTTATGCTGTCATTGCACATAAATATTTGGCGGCGCGAGACGACGGCACGCACATAAATGTACAAGTCTACGCATATAATATATCTTTTGTGCCCTAATCCCTGTTTAATTGTATCGTATATCTCGCAAGGGAGAGCAGCTTCTACGATACTTATTTCATTTCAAAAAGCTCAGGGGGGAGCTTTCGCGAATCGCAGACTTTTCAAGTGGACTTATTTCAAGCACACTAGTTTCCATAGTCGATACGGAGATTCAGATGATACGATAATAATTGATTTGATTAGATTTATTTGATTCTCGAGATCGAAGAAAAGGCGGAGTGAAGTTCACTTTATTTCTGTATAAGAAGAGTTTAACATTGTTTTTGCTTTGTGCCTGATTATTAAGATATTTGAAGATATCTTACTGTTGCAGAAAATATATTACCAATAAATATCTGAGACAATTTTTCGTAAACAACAGAAACATAATTTGTTCGATGTTATAAAAAAAAGGTGGTCTTCGTAAAAAAATTAATATATTTTTTAACTCCCGAAGGAGAAGTTTATGTTTTCATCAAAAAATCCGATTCGCTAATTTTATGTTTCCTCGACGTTTCAAGCTATTTTTAATCGAATAAGACGAAATTTGGAAAAAGTATGTGTAAGTGTGTGTGTGTGTGAGTGTGTGTGTGTGTGTGTGTGTGTGTGTGTGTGTGTATGTGAACAGATATTTGCCGTATATCGACATTTTTTCATAAACGGCTGGGCCGATTTCAAAAATTTAAAAGCCATTCAAAAGCCAAGTTAGAGATAAATCAGAAAATAAGCGAGAATTCAGTTGATTGATCTTCGGATTAATTTCACTAATTGGAACCAAACTCAGTCGGAGATGATGAATTTATTTTTGAAGATTGCGATGACAACTTTTGCTACGTGTACATCGTAATTGCGGCTTACAACAACAATGGTAAATCAGAGATTAAGAAAACATATCGTTATCCGCCCTTCAGAAAATTCAACACAGGAAACTGCATTATAGATTTCAATAATGATTTTCTAAAGATACATTTAGTGAAGGGTGTTAGTAAACGGTGGAATTTTTGGTAAAAGACGTTCGAGAAAAAGGCGAGATAAAATACCAAAATTCAACAAACTATGTAGAAAATTTTAATATTGTCCTTCAGGATTATTATTTAAAGGTGCACTTTACATAGATTACTCACGAATTACGAAATATAGAAAATACAAAATTGGTCAAAGGAATATTTTACTAAATGTATGTGCACAAAGTTTGACAAATATTGATACTAAATGTATTTGCACACGAAATCAATAATAGCTAAAATAAAAATCAAGATCATTAAAAAGTACTTTGTAACTAGTTTGATTTGTAATCTAATTGTCTCAATTGAAATAAATATTTGAAATACAAGGTTATAATTGCAAGTGGTTGTGATTTTTCTGAAAAAATTATTTATTTATTTATTTATTTAGTTTCATACTTCATAGCATATAGAGAAGATCTAATGAAAATGCAATTAGTAAAATCAGCACAACAAAGTAAGTCCGTTATATAATTGTAGGGTGTTTTAATTAATAACACTAACTCAAATGAATAGCAGAAAAATTTAATTGTATAGTTAAATGTAAGACTTTTGCATTATAGGTGAGTTTAAAACGTTAGACGTGGCAATAATAATTGAAAAATATGTTAGTTTGTTTAGATTTTAGAGAATCTAAAACTTAGAATTAGAATAGAGATTGGATAAGAATTTGATGACATTCAGCAACAACGTTATCACACCATTAATAACTTGTGAATATTCAAAAGATCTTCTAAAGTATTCAATATTCGTTTTATATGTTCAAAAATTAAAATCATACAATTTAATTAAAAAAAAATATATACTCTTGTTAAATTGCCTCGCAGAAAATTAAGAAAAATAATATTATAGCAGGTTACAGTAAAAATTATTAAGTTTTTCATGCAAAAAAATTTAAAATATTATATAAATAATAATATAATTTGTGTTGAAAATATAATCATTAACAAAAATTAAATTATTGGTATCAAAAACATATTCATTTACAAATAAATTTAATTTTCTTACACTTCGCTTTACACTTTGATTTCCAAGTTTCACATGTTGATAGGGGCCATAAACAGCTTAAAATATTATAGGCTTATGAGAAGTGATTTAATTATAGAAAATTCATTGAAGTTGAAATAGTGGATCAAACAAAAATCGAATATAGTAAGATGTAATTAATATACGCAGCTAAAGGCTTCAGTCAAAAATTTTAAATATAAAAAATCAGAAATTAAATATCTAATGCCCAAGTTTTACAAAATTGCAATATAATAGACAAAGACATATGCGTATTAACAATCAAATCAATGAGAAAATCAATGAGTATTTGCCCACCAATTTTTCAAAATGTGAAATATGTATTGCTAAACACTTTGGCAAAATGTTGATAAATAATTATTACATGAAGCAATCTACCAAAAATAGTTTTTTGAATATTTTAGATAAATATTCATTCAAAAATGGCAATGGAGTTTCAGTATTAAAATAGTATTAAATTATTTTTCGAAGTAGACGAATGCTATTGCAAAAATTTAATGAGTTATAAAACATTTAGATTTTTTTTTTTTTGTATAGCGAAGGAAATGCATTTACGCATCCCAGACTAGGTCTTTTGCCTGGGTATGTCGGACTCAATACCTACTGGGTATAATACCGACTAAAACGTCCGCTCATTTCTTGCCTTTTGTCTCCATATTACTTCATGGAAAAGGCTCTAGAATACTATAATTTGCAGCCATTTGGTCAAACGGTCGTTAAGGTAAGTACAATGAACTACTGATTACGGTAAATTAATAAATAATATAAAATAGAATATAGATAAATATAAAAATAATATATTTGTTTTTCTATTTAAAAGTATATATGATATATGAAATATTAAATTCGTCGTGGTACAGTAGGTAAATATATATTAAAATAATGAAGAAGACATAATATGTATATCTGAATTAAGTACGATATTTTAAAAGAGTTTACAAATAATTTTTTGATGATGATAGCAGGGTCATAGTAAAAATTAGTAAAAGTGACTCTTCTTCAGTGAATATTATACAAAATTTAAATTATTATATGAATAATAATATAAATAGGGTCAAAAATATGTGTCAAAAGTAAATCGAGTATGGAAAATTAAAAACATATTCATTAACAAATGATTTGAATTTTCTCACACTTCACTTTACAGTTCTGATAAAATTTCACATGTTGATAGAGGGTATAAACATCTCAAAAAATAAAATATTTTAGTCTTATGAGAAGTGATTTAATTATAGAAAATTCATTGAAGTTGAAAAAAGTTGGTTAAATAAAAATCGAATAGAAAAGGATATAAAATACAATTGATATACGTGGCTAAATGCCTTAGCCAAATAAATTTAAATATCAGAAACCAGAAATATCATTGCCAAAAGGTTTAAAAAATGCGGCTTATAACCAAAATGGTAATTCGAGGATTAAGAAAACAGGCGCATGAGAAATGATTTAATTATAAAAATTCAATGAAGTCAAAAAAAAAGTGGATCAAACAAAAATCGAATAGGAAAGGATATAAAATACAATTAATATACGTGGCAAAATGCCTTAGCCAAAAAATTTGAAATATCAAAAATCAGAAATATCAATGATAAAATTGATATTTCTGGCACAGCATATGCCAAAGTTATACAAAATGCAATTTCTTCAAATTAAAATAAAATGTCCTACTTCGACATCATGCCATGCATATATACTTGCGTAACAATTAGCAATTCACTTAAAGTTGATTTCAAATCGTTCAAAATTCAATAATACCAAATAAATATGAATATTTAATTTATCTGATTCGATCTTTCCTCGATCGGTTCAGATTTTGCGGTCGCTTCTTTATCAATCGTTGTCGATTCGAGAGTTCGGCGGCGGCGTTAAAAAATGCGCGCCAAAGCAAATTCACTGTACGTAGCACATCCGGCTGCTTTGACTTTTATTTTTACGGGCAACGCGAACGAATACTTTTTTGATAATAGGATTCGATCAGACACATTTCCAATTTATTCTAAGCCTCAGACGCGGCGCCAAAAGAGTATACGAACCAGATAGATATGGACAGTGCCACACTTTGTTCGGAATCGAATCGAATCGATGGCAAATTGATTTCTCTACGGTTTTACGGTTTTATTAAAATCATCTCATCGAACTTTAAATCTTTGACTTATGTTTATTAAACGCTTTTCATTTTGTAAGTTTCAATATTTAACTTCCTGTAGGGTAAGTTATAGTAATTGCTAAGAAATCTAAAATGAAAATTTTTATATATGTTGATGTTTCAAAGGTTTCTGAATATTTTGGTAAAGTAGGTCTAGAGGTTTTGAAAATACAGAGGTAAAAGTAAAAAAAATATATATTTTGCGGTAAAAAATTATCATTAGACATACGCATATCAAATTATCAGATATTTGATAAAAATTTTGAAAATGAGTACTAATTTTGTTAAAATTTTGTTGAGTTCCATACCAATATTGTTAATTTTTAAATTTTACTTGCACGGTTCAAGCAAATTTCAAAATTTTTAGATTTTTTTTTCAAAATTTTTAATAATATAGTAACAAGTAAGTTTGATATTTCAAATATAAATTTAAATGTATAATTAACTTCCCGTAGGGTAAGTTACAGTAATCGCAAAAAAATCGAAAATCAAAATTTTTATATATATTTACGTTTCAGAGATTTGTGAATATTTTGGAATACCTTAGAAAAAATGGATGTGTGTGTGTGTGTGTGTGTGTGTGTGTGCGTGTATGTGTGCGTGTTCGGATACAAATTTTCGTCGACGATTTCGGGAACACGAATGAAGCGATTTGAATAATTCACAAAACATTGATTCGTATTAATAAGGAGACGTGCTGATTAGTTTTTGACAAGGGCAAGTCTAGCCGTTCCAAAGATATGGGGGCAAAAAGTGCCAAAAACGGTAACACAGTTTTTAGGTGAACATAGCGTCCGATTTGAATAAATCAAAAAACATTATACTTGTATTAACAAGATGAAAAACTGATCAAATTTTCATGAAGGTAGCTCTAGCGGTTTCGGAGATCTAGTAAAAAATTTAAAAAAAAATGTCATTTGGTGGTCAAAAATGATCATTAGACATATGCACATCAAATTATCAGATGTTTTATAGAGATTTTAACAATAAGTATAAATTTTGTTTACATTCCGTACCAATGCTTATCCGTTAGACGGCGGCGCGGCGCTTACGCGCTTCGATATTGTCTCTATGCAGTTAAAGCAGTACGATTGCTTTGAAAAAAAGTTCAGAATTTCCAAAATATTTCAAAATACACTTTTCTTCAAAAAGTCTTTTTTTTCAAAAAAAGTAAATTTTTGTCAAAAATTTATAGTTTCTCAAAAATCTAATTTTTCAGAGTAAATTTTTTTCAAAAATGTTAACCTTTTAAAAAAATTTTTTTTTGGTACGGGAAGTTCCAGCAATTTGCCTTAAGGCACGATGCCTCAATTGCCTTAAGACAGAATTCCACTTACAGCTAGTTTCTGTTATAAAATCAATCTAACAACTTCCTTGTTAGGATTTTCAGTCATATATTTGACTATGTCTGAATACTTCATTTCTGATGAAAAGTTTGTATTTGTATGCATGCTTGTTCTAGTGCATAGGGTTTTTATGCATATATTTATCTTTGATGTATCTTTACGTACTTGCACATATGAATAAGTGTCAATCCGCATACATATGTGTATATATGTATATATCTTCCTTCCCCCACATGTGCCCTCCACCGCGAAGCAATAATAATATACATGCAAGCAATATACCCCTTCGACGTACCGAACGAACGCCGAGCAATATCTTATTCGCGTAATCGGGCTTTTGCAAATGCTGTAGCAATTATTCGTTTGAGGGTAACGTTGAAAAATATTGAAAAATCCAATTCCAGTGCGATGCGAGCCACGTTTTATACACCAAGAGTATAAAATGCGAACAGGCACGTACTAGGATCATTGCATCGGGGATGGAAATTATTTGCACGCCTTTGTTCTCTCGGATATACCATCCTTATGATAGTTCTTACTATTAGATTCGATTATTTTGAATATTGGTAAAAAATTAGTATTTGAAATTATTTTTTTTTAACTGCAAGGAAATTCATGCTCAGTGATGTTTTGACAATTTTTATACCTATCAAGGAAAACTGGGAACGGTTGTGCCACTTTTTTTTTATTAAGGGGGTTCTTTTTTTTACAAAAAATGCAAGGTATTTGTTTTTGCTTTTCTCGAAATGTATTTATCATAGAGACATGCGTTTTTTTAAACAAAAATGACAAAATCATAGAATATTACGAAATTTTCTTTTTTTTCGCTGTCATTTTTTAACCAGAGGGCGACAAAGTTGGCCTTGCAAAATCGATCTCTTTTGCGGTGCTTCAGATAAATCCGTTGCGCATCGCCTGAAACAAAAAAAGAAACTACGTTGAAGAAGAGGTTTGAATCCAGTCTAGCTACCAAAATGAAAGAAAAAAAGCAAGAAGGAAAAAAATGGCAGCTATTTTTAAAAAAAGTGTCAAAAAAGGCCCGTAATGTTATCAAGTTGTTTGAGGTAGGGGGAGACTAGGTATTGCAGTGGTGAACAAATTAAAAAAAATGCAAGTCGACTTGTAGTTTATCTTTTAATTTGTGGCACCGCATTGAAAAAAATCAATTTGAGAAAAACGTATATAAAGTTTTTAATATAATGTACTAAATACACCATTTAATTCAATGTACTAAATACACCATGGTGTTCAAAGATGCTGACACATTAAAAAGGTCATGTGCATGAGGTATTATAATGAAAAAGAGAGTAGCTGGCATACAATAGCTCGCGGAGCGATGAAAAAAACCGTTTCAGAGAATCATACATGTAGAGATATATATATCTCTAACTTCGTCAAAAAATAGATATTGAGATGTTTTTTTTTAATAATTTTTAGCTTTCATAATATCAAAAAATCTCAAAATCGAAAAAAAAAACCGAACAACCCCTTAACCTAATTTTATATGATGTAATATTTATGTAGCATTATTGTGTTTAGATAAGTTACATTTTTTTTCGATGTTTATAAAAGATTTTTCTAGATAATTCAATGTAGCACAATTTTGCAAATAATCGGCCAGTTGATATATTTTTCGTCAAGAATGACAAGAATTTACATATGACATAAATTTTAACTTTTTTATAGATTTTGGTATTCAACAAATAGATTTTTAACTTTTAATTTGAAATACTTTAATTTTCATAATTTCTATACAAAATTATATTAAGCGTCTGAAATAATATAAAATTAGCTGCGTCGATTTTTAGCTAAAAACAAATGGTCAGTATCTGATATATTTGGTACATATTTTCTGATGGATCTCTCTGAAACATTCTCGATTTAAATAATTTAGTCTCTTGATTTAAATTACATGGATATCTCTCAAACATTCTTGATTTAAATAATCAAATTTTTTTGTCTTACGATTTCTGCTGTTTTCCACCAATTGGCGAGCTTTGGCAATACTAAAATTGTAATTCTTTTATTTTGAAATTTGAATTTTTAAAGCTGCAAACGATATTGTCATTTATTTATTCGCTTAATTCATCTTGATTATTTGCCATTAATAAAAGCTCGTTTAATCAAAGCAAATTGCCGCCAGGCTTTTTGTTGTATTGCACTCTGGCAACTTGGGTGTTATTTTGAATATTCCTTTGTGCTTATTTCGCAATTTTCTTTTATGAATTCTTAAGACACCAAGAAATAGAACGAAGTAAGATGATATGACGTTTTGTTTCTAAATTTAGGCTATATCAAAAGATTAAGTTAGATTTGAGTTTTGCGGGTTTATAAGACTTATATCATCTGAGCAGCGCTTTTTAATGGACCACGAAAAATTTTTACTTGTTTAATATATAAAGCCAACATTTTTAATTTTCTTACCCATTATCGATAAAATTACATTTTTAATTTTCTTACCCATTATCGATAAAATTACATTTTTAACTGGTTACATAAATTTTTAAATATAATTTTGAACATAAATTTAAGCTTTGTAAAATTTATAATTACAGTAATATTTTGTGATCAAAACTTACTGCTTGATTTCCCATATATTTTTAGACCTTTGGCATAGATTTTTAATTTACTATTAAATCATAAATTATGGAAAGGCTATAATTTCAAATGGTTGATTATTGATCATAACAGATTATTTAGGGAAGTTAAATACTGGTGCATGGCATCGCGCCCTTAAGACAAATTGCTGAAACTTGAAGCAAATACAGTTAAAAGAGCTTTTCTGAATGTCTTTTATTACAACTTTGTAAAAACAAACAAAAATAAACAAAATGATAACTATTCTTTTGTAGTAACCAAAAAATATTCATATAAATATTTATCATAACATTCGCTTACTTCAAATTATTGGAAAACAACTTTGTTCGTTTTTTTAACTTAACCCATAGTTTTATATTTTTAATTTTAGATTCACAAACTTGTGCTTAAATGTTTCAACTGGATTTAAAAATCGTGTAATAGTAATGGTGTAGTGTTAAGGAGTGCATTTTTGTAATAACTAGGTTAAGTGCATATTAACTGTTGTATGTTTTTATAAAATATTGTACTTTTTTTCAGTTATACAATTTGAGTTATTCCACTATATTATATCCAATTGAATCGAAAATGAAAATGTTTGCATATCTTTACGTTCAAAAGTTTTTGAACATATTGAAACCCGTAGACAAAATGGATGTATGTTCTGTGCGTGCGGATACTTTTCATCAAAAGTTAATTTTGACAATTCATATTAAAAACAAATTATTTTCCAGATGGCATGGATTGAAAACAAAAGTTGTGGGCAACTCAAATTCATAAATTTAAAGTGATGTAATTTACAAAAAAAAATTAAATTCGATTTACTTCCATAGTGCTGATTTCTAAATTACTTGTGCATTCAACATAGTGTCCGGGTATGTAAAAATAAACATATCACCATCTTAGAAAAACGATAGAACTCGTATTTCTCATAAAATTATTTAGTTGCACATTTAGTCATTATAAACGTGTTATAGATATAATGGATGAAATCAAGCAGTTAGCCGATGGTAATGTCAGCATGCAAGGACAACTACAGAAATGCTGAACCTTATAGAGAAAACCAGGGCACGACTGAATCGACTCAGAAAATCGCTAACTGCTGCCCCTGCAAAACAACTGTCATGTGGCGATAACAGTAAATCTACTCACTTAGGATCTAATGTACAGCATTCCGAAGGAAGTCCCATGATGCAAAACCCTGTTCCAGATCCTGTTCTTACGGGAGTAACCAAAAGAATTACCGTCAATGGAGTTCCTCAAGTTTCATATTTGGAACTTGAGGAATTTGAATCCATTCCTTATTATTTACGAGGCAGGCTGCGTGTTGAAACGATTAATGATTTATTGAGTTAATCAATAATGCCGCTTACTGTAAATACAAGCTTCTGAAACTTCCTAGACACGAAGTGCCTAGGTACAAACTACACGAATATAGCGAGTACAAAAGGTTGGAGGCGGTGAATGAGAGTGGAATCAAATTCATTATGACAAGTGATATTGGTATAAATCCTCTCGATAACCAGAACAAAATATTTTTGGCCATGCTGCGCCATGTAAAACGCATCAAGGAAATAAGGAGTGGAGGCGACACAAAAATTGTTTCCTGTAATGCTGATCTGCTAATGTTGTGTGGAATTTTATATAATAATCTTCAGACATATTAATTGCATCACTAATGAAAATGTTCATAATCTTAAACAATATTTGTAATATATTCTTCTTCATTTTATTTTATAATAGAAACAAGAAATATAAATTAAGGAATTCATTTTATCAGTCCTCTTATTAACTCAAGCATGAAATTGTTTTCCAATTAGTATTTTATTTGAACTATAACAGCTATATAATCATATTTGTAATTCCAAAGTACAAATAAAATACAGATGATAATAAAGTATAGTTTATTAAAGTTAAATTCTTTGGGTTTCATTATTTTATCAAATAAAAAATATATGAAGCGGTAAAAAATTAATAGAAATTTAAGTTACATGAAATGAATGGTACAATAAGTAAAAACATTTACAGGTATGCATTGCATACTATTGATATTTTCAGATGTAA
>NW_020538040.1:34509987-34547701 GCF_003426905.1 Ctenocephalides felis | reverse complement strand
ATCTATTTGGAAATAGATCATCAACATAGCCCTCATTGTTCATAAAAACGAATTTGAATACTGCACATCCAATTAAAAAGACCCATCAACAATAGGATTTGGAGAATTCAGAAGATATTAGTTTTAATTACAAATGGTTTGGAATGCCTAATATCAAATCATATATAAATATGAATAAATTCTCGAGATGCTAGGTACATTTATGCTGTCATTGCACATAAATATTGGCGGCGCGAGACGACGGCACGCACATAAATGTACAAGTCTACGCATATAATATATCTTTGTGCCCTAATCCCTGTTTAATTGTATCGTATATCTCGCAGGGAGAGCAGCTTCTACGATACTTATTTCATTTCAAAAAGCTCAGGGGGGAGCTTTCGCGAATCGCAGACTTTTAAGTGGACTTATTTCAAGCACACTAGTTTCCATAGTCGATACGGAGATTCAGATGATACGATAATAATTGATTTGATTAGATTTATTTGATTCTCGAGATCGAAGAAAGGCGGAGTGAAGTTCACTTTATTTCTGTATAAGAAGAGTTTAACATTGTTTTGCTTTGTGCCTGATTATTAAGATATTTGAAGATATCTTACTGTTGCAGAAAATATATTACCAATAAATATCTGAGACAATTTTTCGTAAACAACAGAAACATAATTTGTTCGATGTTATAAAAAAAGGTGGTCTTCGTAAAAAAAATTAATATTTTTTAACTCCCGAAGGAGAATTTTATGTGTTTCATCAAAAAATCCGATTCGCTAATTTTATGTTTCCCTCATCGACGTTTCACTTTTTTAATCGAATAAGACGAAATTTGGAAAAAGTATGTGTAAGTGTGTGTGTGTGTGAGTGAGTGTGGTGTGTGTGTGTATGTGAACAGATATTTGCCGTATATCGACATTTTTTCATAAACGGCTGGGCCGATTTCAAAAATTTAAAAGCCATTCAAAAGCCAAGTTAGAGATAAATCAGAAAATAAGCGAGAATTCAGTTGATTGATCTTCGGATTAATTTCACTAATTGGAACCAAACTCAGTCGGAGATGATGAATTTATTTTTGAAGATTGCGATGACAACTTTTGCTACGTGTACATCGTAATTGCGGCTTACAACAACAATGGTAAATCAGAGATTAAGAAAACATTCGTTATTCAGAAATTTACCTTAAACATTCAACACAGGAAACTGCATTATAGATTTCAATAATGATTTTCTAAAGATACATTTAGTGAAGGGTGTTAGTAAACGGTGGAATTTTGGTAAAAGACGTTCGAGAAAAAGGCGAGATAAAATACCAAATTCAACAAACTATGTAGAAAAATTTTAATATTGTCCTTCAGGATTATTATTAAAGGTGCACTTTACATAGATTACTCACGAATTACGAAATATAGAAAATACAAAATTGGTCAAAGGAATATTTTACTAAATGTATGTGCACAAAGTTTGACAAATATTGATACTAAATGTATTTGCACACGAAATCAATAATAGCTAAAATAAAAATCAAGATCATTAAAAGTACTTTGTAACTAGTTTGATTTGTAATCTAATTGTCTCAATTGAAATAAATATTTGAAATACAAGGTTATAATTGCAAGTGGTTGTGATTTTTCTGAAAAATTATTTATTTATTTTATTTATTTAGTTTCATACTTCATAGCATATAGAGAAGATCTAATAAAAATGCAATTAGTAAAATCAGCACAACAAAGTAAGTCCGTTATATAATTGTAGGGTGTTTTAATTAATAACACTAACTCAAATGAATAGCAGAAAAATTTAATTGTATAGTTAAATGTGACTTTTGCATTATAGGTGAGTTTAAAACGTTAGACGTGGCAATAATAATTGAAAAATATGTTAGTTTGTTTAGATTTTAGAGAATCTAAAACTTAGAATTAGAATAGAGATTGGATAAGAATTTGATGACATTCAGCAACAACGTTATCACACCATTAATAACTTGTGAATATTCAAAAGATCTTCTAAAGTATTCAATATTCGTTTTATATGTTCAAAAATTAAAATCATACAATTTAATTAAAAAAATATATACTCTTGTTAAATTGCCTCGCAGAAAATTAAGAAAATAATATTATAGCAGGTTACAGTAAAAATTATTAAGTTTTTCATGCAAAAAAATTTAAATATTATATAAATAATAATATAATTTGTGTTGAAAATATAATCATTAACAAAAATTAAATTATGGTATTAAAAAATATTCATTTACAAATAAATTTAATTTTCTTACACTTCGCTTTACACTTTGATTTCCAAGTTCACATGTTGATAGGGGCCATAAACAGCTTAAAATATTATAGGCTTATGAGAAGTGATTTAATTATAGAAAATTCATTGAAGTTGAAATAGTGGATCAAACAAAAATCGAATATAGTAAGATGTAATTAATATACGTAGCTAAAGGCTTCAGTCAAAAATTTTAAATATAAAAAATCAGAAATTAAATATCTAATGCCCAAGTTTTACAAAATTGCAATATAATAGACAAAGACATATGCGTATTAACAATCAAATCAATGAGAAAATCAATGAGTTTTGCCCACCAATTTTTCAAAATGGAAATATGTATTGCTAAACACTTTGGCAAAATGTTGATAAATAATTATTACATGAAGCAATCTACCAAAAATAGTTTTTTGAATATTTTAGATAAATATTCATTCAAAAATGGCAATGGAGTTTCAGTATTAAAATAGTATTAATTATTTTTCGAAGTAGACGAATGCTATTGCAAAAATTTAATGAGTTATAAAACATTTAGATTTTTTTTTTTTGTATAGCGAAGGAAATGCATTTACGCATCCCAGACTAGGTCTTTTGCCTGGGTATGTCGGACTCAATACCTACTGGGTATAATACCGACTAAAACGTCCGCTCATTTCTTGCCTTTTGTCTCCATATTACTTCATGGAAAAGGCTCTAGAATACTATAATTTGCAGCCATTTGGTCAAACGGTCGTTAAGGTAAGTACAATGAACTACTGATTACGGTAAATTAATAAATAATATAAAATAGAATATAGATAAATATAAAAATAATATATTTGTTTTTCTATTTAAAAGTATATATGATATATGAAATATTAAATTCGTCGTGGTACAGTAGGTAAATATATATTAAAATAATGAAGAAGACATAATATGTATATCTGAATTAAGTACGATATTTTAAAAGAGTTTACAAATAATTTTTTGATGATGATAGCAGGGTCATAGTAAAAATTAGTAAAAGTGACTCTTCTTCAGTGAATATTATACAAAATTTAAATTATTATATGAATAATAATATAAATAGGGTCAAAAATATGTGTCAAAAGTAAATCGAGTATGGAAAATTAAAAAACATATTCATTAACAAATGATTTGAATTTCTCACACTTCACTTTACAGTTCTGATAAAATTTCACATGTTGATAGAGGGTATAAACATCTCAAAAATAAAATATTTTAGTCTTATGAGAAGTGATTTAATTATAGAAAATTCATTGAAGTTGAAAAAAGTTGGTTAAATAAAAATCGAATAGAAAAGGATATAAATACAATTGATATACGTGGCTAAATGCCTTAGCCAAATAATTTAAATATCAGAAACCAGAAATATCATTGCCAAAAGGTTTAAAAAATGCGGCTTATAACCAAAATGGTAATTCGAGGATTAAGAAAACAGGCGCATGAGAAATGATTTAATTATAAAAATTCAATGAAGTCAAAAAAAAAGTGGATCAAACAAAAATCGAATAGGAAAGGATATAAAATACAATTAATATACGTGGCAAATGCCTTGGCCAAAAAATTTGAAATATCAAAAATCAGAAATATCAATGATAAAATTGATATTTCTGGCACAGCATATGCCAAAGTTATACAAAATGCAATTTCTTCAAATTAAAATAAAATGTCCTACTTCGACATCATGCCATGCATATATACTTGCGTAACAATTAGCAATTCACTTAAAGTTGATTTCAAATCGTTCAAAATTCAATAATACCAAATAAATATGAATATTTAATTTATCTGATTCGATCTTTCCTCGATCGGTTCAGATTTTGCGGTCGCTTCTTTATCAATCGTTGTCGATTCGAGAGTTCGGCGGCGGCGTTAAAAAATGCGCGCCAAAGCAAATTCACTGTACGTAGCACATCCGGCTGCTTTGACTTTTATTTTTACGGGCAACGCGAACGAATACTTTTTTGATAATAGGATTCGATCAGACACATTTCCAATTTATTCTAAGCCTCAGACGCGGCGCCAAAAGAGTATACGAACCAGATAGATATGGACAGTGCCACACTTTGTTCGGAATCGAATCGAATCGATGGCAAATTGATTTTTCTACGGTTTTATTAAAATCATCTCATCGAACTTTAAATCTTTGACTTATGTTTATTAAACACTTTTCATTTTATAAGTTTCAATATTAAGTTCCCGTAGGGCAAGTTATAGTAATTGCTAAGAAATCTAAAATGAAAATTTTTATATATGTTTACGTTTCAAAGTTTCTGAATATTTTGGTGAAGTAGGTCTAGAGGTTTTGGAGATACAGAGGAAAAGTAAAAAAAAAATACTAGCTGTAAGTGAAATTCTGTCTTAAGGCATTAAGGCATCGTGCCTTAAGGCAAATGCTGGAACTTCCCGTACCAAAAATTATTATTTTTTTAAAAACAATTAACATTTTTTGAAAAAAATTTCTTTGAAAGAATAAGATTTTATGAGAAACTATAAATTGGACAAAAAATAACTTTTTTTGAAAAAAAAAATTTTTTTTTAAAAAAACATTTTTTTTTTAATTTTTTTTTTTTTTTTTTAAAATTTTTTTTGTTTATTTTGACATATTGTAAAGATCTGAACTTTTTTTCAAAGCAATCGACTGCTTTAACTGCATAGGGACAAATATAAAGCGCGTAGCGCCGCGTCGCTGTCTAACGCATAAGCATGTTACGGAACCCAAGAAATGTTAACAAAATGTAACTTATTGTTAAATCTCTATAAATATCTGATAATTTGATGTGCATATGTCAATGATCATTTTTGACCGCCAATGTGCTCATTTTTTTACGTTTCCTCCATATCTCCGAAACCGCTAGACTACCTTCATGGGAATTTTATCGATTATTCATCTGTCATACAAGTGAAATGTTTTTTGAATTATTCAAATCGGACGCTCCGTTCTCTTAAAAACTGAGTTACCGTTTTCGGCACTTTTTGCCCGTATCTCGGAACGGCTAGACTGCCTTCGCCAAAAACTAATCAGCACGTCTCCTTATCATCGAATCGAATGTTTTTCGAATTATTCAAATCAGTTGATCCGTGTTCCCGAAATCGTCGACGTAAATTTGTATCCGCACATACATACACACACGCACATACATACATACTACTACATACACACACACACACACACACACACACACACACATACATCCATTTTTCTAAGGTATGCCAAAATGTTCAGAAACCTTTGAAACGTAAAGATATATAAAAATTTTCATTTTAGATTTTTTTGCGATTACTATAACTTGCCCTACGGGAAGTTAATTATATTTTGCGTTCTAAATGATCATTAGACAAACGCACATCAAATTATCAGATATTTGATAAATTTTTTGAAAATGCGTACTATTTTGTTAAAATTTTGTTGAGTTCCATACCAAGATTGTTAATTTTTAAATTTTACTTACACGGTTCAAGCAAATTTCAAAATTTTTAGAATTTTTTTTTTTAAATTTTCAATAATATAGTAACAAGTAAGTTTGATATTTCAAATATAAATTTAAATGTATAATTAACTTCCCGTAGGGTAAGTTATAGTAATCGCAAAAAATCGAAATCAAAATTTTATATATCTTCACGTTTCAGAGTTTCTGAATATTTTGGAATACCTTAGAAAAAATAGATGTATGTGTGTGTGTGTGTGTGTGTGTGTGTGTGTGTGTGTGCGTGTATGTGTGCGTGTTCGGATACAAATTTTCGTCGACGATTTCGGAACACGAATGAAGCGATTTGAATAATTCAAAAAAAACATTCGATTTGTATTGATAAGAAGACGTGCTGATTAGTTTTTGGCACGGGCAAGTCTAGCCGTTCCAAAGATATGGGGCAAAAGTGCCAAAAACGGTAACTCAGTTTTTAAGTGAACAGAGCGTCCGATTTGAATAAATCAAAAAAATTTTACTTGTATTAACAAGATGAAAAACTGATCAAATTTTCATGAAGGTAGCTCTAGCGGTTTCGGAGATCTAGTAAAAAAATTAAAAAAAAAATGCCATTTGGTGGTCAAAAACGATCATTAGACATATCTACATCAAATATCAGATATTTTAGAGATTTTAACAATAAGTATATTTTTTTACATTTCTATGGGTTCCAATGCTTATGCGTTAGACGGCGGCGCGGCACTTGCGCGCTTTGACATTTCGTCTCTATGCAGTTCAAGAAGTACGATTGCTTTGAAAAAAAGTTCAAAATTTCCAAAATATGTCGAAATGAAGAAAAGACTTTTCTTTTCAAAAAAACTTTGTTTTCAGAAAAAAAAATTGTTCTTCAAAAAAGTAATTTTTTGTCAAATTTGTTTCTCAAAAATCTAATTTTTTCAAAGTAAAAATTTTTTCAAAAATGTTAATCGTTTTAAAAAAACAATAATTTTTGGTACGGAAAGTTCCAGCAATTTCCTTAGGCACGATGCCTTAATTGCCTTAAGACAGAATTTCACTTACTGCTAGTTTCTGTTATAAAATCAATCTAACAACTTCCTTGTTAGGATTTTCAGTCATATATTTGACTATGTCTGAATACTTCATTTCTGATGAAAAGTTTATGTTTGTATGCATGCTTGTTCTAGTGCATAGGGTTTTTATGCATGTATTTATCTTTGATGTATGTTTACGTACTTGCACATATGAATAAGTGTCAATCCGCATACATATGTGTATATATTATATATCGTCCTCCCCTCACATGTGCCCTCCACCGCGAAGCAATAATAATATACATGCAAGCAATATACCCCTTCGACGTACCGAACGAACGCCGAGCAATATCTTATTCGCGTAATCGGGCTTTTGCAAATGCTGTAGCAATTATTCGTTTGAGGGTAACGTTGAAAATATTGAAAATCCAATTCCAGTGCGATGCGAGCCACGTTTTATACACCAAGAGTATAAATGCGAACAGGCACGTACTAGGATCATTGCATCGGGGTTGGAAATTATTTGCACGCCTTTGTTCTCTCGGATATACCATGCTTATGATAGTTCTTAATATTAGATTCGATTATTTTGAATATTGGTAAAAAATTAGTATTTGGAATTTTTTTTTAACTGCAAGGAAATTTATGCCCAGTGATGTTTTGATCATTTTTATACCTATCAAGGAAACTGGGTACGGTTGTGCCACTTTTTTTTATTAAGGGGTTGTTCTTTTTTTTACAAAAAATGCAAGGTATTTGTTTTGCTTTTCTCGAAATGTATTTATCATAGAGACATGCGTTTTTATTAAACAAAAATTCAAAATCATAGAATATTACAATATTTTTTTTTTTTTCGCTGTCATCTTTAACAAGGGGGCGACAAAGTTGGCCTTGCAAATCGATCTCTTTTGCGGTGCCACAGAATAAATAAATCCGTTGCGCATCGCCTAACAAAAAAAGAAACTACGTTGAGAAATGTTTGAATCAGTCCCCCCTACTAAATGAAAGAAAAAAAGCAAGAAGGAAAAAAATGGCAGCTATTTTTAAAAAAAAGTGTCAAAAAAGGCCCGCAATGTTATCAAGTTGTTTGAGGTAGGGAGACTAGGTATTGCAGTGGTAAACAAATTAAAAAAAATGCAAGTCGACTTGTTTTTTTTTTTTAATTTGTGGCATCGCATTGAAAAAAGTCTATTTAGAAAAACGTATTTAAAGTTTTTAATATAATGTACTAAATACACCATTTAATTTAATGTACTAAATACACCATGGTGTTCAAAGATGCTGACACATTAAAAAGGTCATGTGCATGAGGTATTATAATGATTTATAATAATTAATCAAAAAATATATATTAAAATGTTTTTTTTTTAATAATTTTTAGCTTTCATAATATCAAAAAATCTCAAAATCGAAAAAAAATAAAATAAAAACCGAACAACCCCTTAACCTAATTTTATATGATATAATATTTATGTAGCATTATGTGTTTAGATAAGTTAATTTTTTTCGATATTTATAAAAAAAATTTCTAGATAATTCAATGTAGCACAATTTTGCAAATAATCGGCCAGTTGATATATTTTTCGTCAAGAATGACAAGAATTTACATATAACATAAATTTTAACTTTTCATAGATTTTTGTATTCAACAAATAGATTTTTAACTTTTAATTTTGAAATACTTTAATTTTCATTAATTTCTATACAAAATTATATTAAGCGTCTGAAATAATTAAAATTAACTGCGTCGATTTTTAGCTAAAAACAATTGTTTTTGATACTGACTACTTAAGTAGTCAGTATCTGATATATTTGGTACATATTTTTGCTAGATCTCTCTAGAACATTCTCGATTTAAATAATTTAATCTCTTGATTTAAATTAGATGGATATCTCTCAAACATTCTTGATTTAAATAATTTAATTTTTTGTCTTATGATTTCTGCTATTTTCCACCAATTGGCGAGCTTTGGCAATACTAAATTGTAATTCTTTCATTTTCAATTTGAATCCTTAAAGCTGCAAACAATATTGCCATTTATTTATTCGCTTAATTCAACTTGATTATTTGCTATTAATAAAAGCTCGTTTAATCAAAGCAAATTGCCGCCAGGCTTTTTGTTGTATTGCACTCTGGCAACTTGGGTGTTATTTTGAATATTCCTTTGCGCTTATTTCGCAATTTTCTTTTATGAATTCTTAAGACACCAAAAATAGAACGAAGTAAGATGATATGACATTTTTTGTTTGAATTTAGGCTATATCAAAAGATTAAGTTAGATTTGAGTTTTGTTGGTTTTTAAAATGTCATCTGAGCAGCGCTTTTTAATGGACCACGAAAATTTTTTTACTTGTATGATATATAAAAAGCCAACATTTTTATTTTCTTACCCATTATCGATAAAATTACATTAACCTGTTACATGAATTTTTAAATATAATTTGAACATAAATTTAAGCTTTGTAAAATTTATAATTACAATAATATTTTGTGATCGAAACTTACTGCTTGATTCCCATATATTTCGAAAATATTTTAGACCTTTGGCATAGATTTTCAATTTACTATTAAATCATAAATTATGGAAAGACTGCGATTTCAAATGGTTGATTATTAATCATAACAGATTATTTAGGGAAGTTAAATACTGGTGCATGGCATCGCGCCCTTAAGACAAATTGCTGAAACTTCCCGTTCTTGCATTTTGAAGCAAATACAGTTAAAAGAGCTTTTCTGAGAGTCTTTTATTACGACTTTGTAAAAACAAACAAAAATAAACAAAATGATGACTATTTTTTTGTAGTAACCAAAAAATATTCATATAAATATTTATCATAACATTCGCTTACTTCAAATTATTGGAAAACAACTTTGTTCGTTTTTTTAACTTACCCCATAGTTATTATATTTTAATTTTAGATTCACCAACTTGTGCTTAAATGTTTCAACTGAATTTAAAAATCGTGTGATAGTAATGGTGTAGTGTTAAGGAGTGCATTTTTGTAATAACTAGGTTAAGTGCCTATTAACTGTTGTATGTTTTTATAAAATATTGTACTATTTTCAGTTATACAATTTGAGTTATTCACTATATTATATCCAATGAATCGAAAATGAAAATGTTTGCATATCTTCACGTTCAAAAGTTTCTGAACATATTGAAACCCGTAGGCAAAATGGATGTATGTTCTGTGCGTGCGGATACTTTTCATCAAAAGTTAATACAATTCATTTAAAAATTGTCAGCATTTTGACAATTCATATTAAAAACAAATTATTTTCCAGATGGTATGGATTGAAAACAAAAGTTGTGGGCAACTCAAATTCATAAATTTAAAGTGATGTAATTTACAAAAAAATTAAATTCGATTTACTTCCATAGTGCTGGTTTCTAAATTACATGTGCATTCAACAAAGTGTCCGGGTATGTAAAAATAAACATATCACCGTCCTAGAAAAACGATAGAACTCGTATTTCTCATAAAATTATTTAGTTGCACATTTAGTCATTATAAACGTGTTATAGATATAATGGATGAAATCAAGCAGTTAGCCGATGGTGATGGCAGCATGCAAGGACAACTACAGGAAATGCTGAACCTTATAGAGAAGACCAGGGCACGACTGAATCGACTCAGAAAATCGTTAAGTGCGGTCCCAGCAAATCAAATGTCATGTGGCGATAACAGTACATCTACTCACTTAGGATCTAATGTACAGCATTCCGAAGAAAGTCCCATGATGCAAAGTAACCCTGTTCCAGACCCTGTTCTTACGGGAGTAACCAAAAGAATTACCGTCAATGGAGTTCCTCAAGTTTCATATATGGAACTTGAGGAATTTGAATCCATTCCTTATTATTTACGAGGCAGGCTGCGTGTTGAAACATTAAATGATTTTATTGAGTTAATCAATATGCCGCTTACTGTAAATACAAAGCTTCTGAAACTTCCTAGACACGAAGTGCCTAGATACAAACTACACGAATATAGGCGGTACAAAAGGTTGGAGGCGGTGAATGAGAGTGGAATCAAATTCATAATGACAAGTGATTTTGTATAAATCCCCCTCGATAACCAAAACAAAATATTTTTTGGCCATGTTGCGCCATGTAAAACGCATCAAGGAAATAAGGAGTGGAGGCGACACAAAATTTGTTTCCTGTAATGCTGATCTGCTAATGTTGTGTGCAATTTTATATAATAATCTTCAGACATATTAATTGCATCACTAATGAAAATGTTCATAATCTTAAACAAATATTATTTGTAATATATTCTTCTTCATTTTTATTTTATAATAGAAACAAGAAAATATAAATTAAGGAATTCATTTTATCAGTCCTCTTATTAACTCATGCATGAAATTGTTTTTCAATTTTAGTATTTTATTTGAACTATAAACAGCTATACATATTTTTTAATTCCAAAGAACAAATAAAATACAGATGATAATAAATTATAGTTTATTAAAGTTAAATTCTTTGGGTTTCATTATTTTATCAAATAAAAAATATATGAAGCTGTAAAACTAAATTAATAGAAATTTAAGTTACATGAAATGAATGGTACAAATAAGTAAAGACCTTTACAGGTATGCATTGGATACTATTGATATTTTTCAGATCTAAATAAAACTGTAGAGGAACTTGTTAAAATTTTTGAAAAAGCAGGTTAAGCGGTTACGGAGATCAAATAAAAAAGTAAAGAAAAGCCATTCGGCTGACAGAAATGATCATTAGACATATGCACATTAAATTATTATATATATTATAGATATATTAATAATAAGAACAAATTTTGTTTCCATTTCTATGGGTTCCATATCAATGTTTATCCGTTAGACTGCGACGTGGCGACCACGCGTTTCGATATTAGATAAGAAACTGCAACATTTTCAAAATGTTTTATAGTATAATAAAATTAAATATTTTTAAAAAGGTAAACTTTTTTCGAAAATTTTAATAATCTCAAAAAAAAGAATATTTTTTATATAATACTGAACCGTGTTCTGATTTTTGGTACGGAAAGTTTCAGCTTTACGGCACGATGCCATGCACCACTATTTCAATTTTTTTCTAACAATTTTAAGTTTGGATACGAAAAGTACCCAATTTTTCTAGCAATTTGCCTTAAACGATACCATGCAACACTAATTTTGTAATTATTTTAGAAATACTGAATGATGACATGTAATAGGTATCAAAAGGTGTAATATAAGTAATAAAATTTAATATTATTTCATATGTAATACGACAAATTGGATGCTATTGCAATGCATTGATTTATTAACTTTCCGAAGGAGAAGTTTATGTTTTCATAAAAAAATCCGATTCGCTAATTTTATATTTCCTCGACGTTTCAAGCCACTCTGAATCGAATGAAACCAAATTTGGAAAAAGTATGTGTGTGTGTGCGTGTAGTGAACTGATTTTTTGCCGTAAATCGACGTTTTCTCAAAAACGGCTGGACCGATTTCAAAAATGTAAAAGTCATTCGATGTATCTCGATGAGGGCTATCGTTTGTCAGTTTTGTGCGACGATCTGCCAAGCCGTTTCTTTCTCATATGGAAAAAGTGTTTCCGTCCTCATGTAAACTCATACTACCGAATCGATTTTAAAAAAATCAAAAACTGTTCGAAAGATATTAGTTGGGAATGTTACTGATTAGTTTGAAGTGAAAATCTACCGAGCCGTTTCCTTGTAATTGACTGTTGAATAAAAAAATTAAGCCGAATTTTATGGAACTTTTTTGCCGATATATACCATGGTCCAATAGAACTTACTGAAATATTACGTCCTTACGACAAGTAGTTTAATTTTAAAAATTCAAAGTTTGAGAAAATGAGTAGTTTTTTTTGACGTTTGTTAAAATTAAAATTAGACGATTTACATGGTATAACGATAGAGTACTTGGGCTTAGTGAACGTACTAAATCATTGAAGTCCTATGCAAACTGGTTCAATTATAAAAATTATTGATTTTTGAAAATTTGCTTTTAGAAAACACTCCTAATTAACGTGTTTGTTCGTTTTCAATTATGTGTAATAAATCCACTCGGAATACTTTTAATCACTCAAATTAATTTATTTTTTATTGATTAGGTCGTTTATTTACACATATCGGGAAATTCATGTAACTTGCCTCAAGGCAAAATACCAATAACAACTAGTTTTGTTTTAGTTCTAGAATGGCGATTTTCGACCAATTACCAAATTTCAATTTTTATCGATTCCGTCCCTGCTCTTCGACCTCTTGCCTGCAGGGCCTCTCTATAAATTAATAGCTCTCCAGGTAACGCTAAAGTTCTGACAGCGCGCTAATTTCGACAT
This sequence comes from Ctenocephalides felis, assembly GCF_003426905.1. Taxonomy (NCBI): domain Eukaryota; kingdom Metazoa; phylum Arthropoda; class Insecta; order Siphonaptera; family Pulicidae; genus Ctenocephalides; species Ctenocephalides felis. The sequence goes on along the minus strand of NW_020538040.1, from coordinate 34,534,648 downwards.
TGTTTATTGTGTACAAACAATATGTACAATACAAAAGCGATTTTGATTAAACTGCCAGTTTGAGACGCTTTCAACCACTATCTAACCCCTTTGCATGTGTATAGGTAAGAACGTTATTTTGAGGCAATGGTTGCCATTTTGGTGCCACTAGACCAAAAACCTAAAGTTCAGAACAAAGCTAATTAAACTGCTAGATTGCATTAATTGCTCCAAGTATGCAACATATGAATACATTCTATCTATTGCATACGACGGAAATTTGTGGCGAATTTATGCAAGTACCACTTAGCGAGAGTGTTCTGGCGAATTTTAATACACCATCCAGTTAAATTACTAACCACTTAATGATTAAACTTTGATTATGTGCGATCTTCAAACTAATATAATTGAATTAAATTGTTAAATACACTTTCCGAAAAAGGGGAAAAGATATTTCTTGCCATATAAATAATATAGGAATGTATTAATATACGACTTCAAACTGAAATTAAACGACAAAGGAATAAATCAAGGTACCTTATGAAAATATCATAAGAGATTAAAAAAAATACTAAGCGAAAGATAATAAAAAATACTGAATGAAGAACTAGAATCAATACGAGATCAAAAGTAAAAACTAATGCTGCATAAAATACAATAAAAAATATTAAATGAAGTACAAGAAAAATGCTGAAACAAGTTCATAATGAATACTGGGATATGTTCATAAAAAATGCTGAACCGTCTAGTGAACTCGATTGAGTTCAAGAAAAATATTCGAATAACATCAATGAAAAGCTGAATGAAGTTCACAAAAAGTACAAAAATTATTCGACGAAAGCAAAAAAAAATTATTGAATATAAGATGAAAAAACACAAACATGTTCAAGCAAAAATACAGGATCAAGTTCAATACAGGTACTGGATGAAGTTCAAGATAAATACTGGATGCAGTGAAAGAAAACTACTGGATAGAATTTACTGTATTGAGTTTAAGAAAACTTCTAGTACAGGTTCTAAATTCCGGTCGTCCACTTTTAAAAAAGTTTATAGATATTTTTTGTACTAAATAAATATTTAAAGTTGATTTTTTTTATCTACGTTATTTCCATGTATTTCCCAAGTGTAATGATATTTTTCGAAATAAGAATTTTAGAAGGTCCAACTGCCACGATTACGCCCATATTTACAAAAGTATGTATAATTCGTGTAAAAATGAAGTTAACTAGAGATGTATGACATCGTGCTTTAAGGCAAATTGCTGGAACTTCCCGTACCGTAACTGATCGAGGAATATTAAATATTTTCAAATCTTCGGTGTATTTTTCCGTATTTTTTATTATTTTTAAAACAAATATTGTCTAGTCCGTATAAAAACGTACTTCAGTCAATATGGGCGCAATATTGGTAATAAAAGCCCAAAGATTTGAATATTGCGCCACAATTTATTACTACTTAGTGTGTAATATTTGTTTAAATGCAAGCAAAATTCTGGGCAAAAATAAGTTAAATTCTAAATCAAATTTAAGATAATATATTAAGTAAGTTAAAAAAAACTGGATAAGGTTCAAGAAAAACACTGGGTAATGTTGTATGAAAATAATGTATCGAATTTAAGCAAAATAGTGTTTAAAGCAAAAAAGTGCTGGATTGAAAAGAAATATTGAATAATGCTAAAAAAAATATTAGGGCAGAAAAAAGAATAATTGCCGAATAGATAAAAGTTCAAACCTGATATGAAACTGTAAATCTAGTTATGTATGTCTATGCATGGTAACACAGATTGTAGAAAAAAATTGATAACATCATATATATCGCAGTAATAAGAAGGATTGCATTAAAAAAAAGTTTGACTATAAACTCCTTTCACATCCATAGTTATAAATCAACGTGAAAAAGATGACTATCATTTCTTGTTATTATCAAATTCTTGATTTGCTTCGTAGTGCTATTGTAGGCTATTTTAAATACTATCAAAGATTAGTGTTCAGGTATTTGGTACTAAAATAGTATTGCTCGGAATTTGAAATCAGAAATTATACTTTCTATTACAGCTACTTGTTGGATCAATCTTGCACTTTATAATATATACACTTTATATAATATTTGTGCATTAGCCATAATTTTATATACTACAAATAATTTCTATTTTAAATTAACCAATATTCCGATAAAACTATGGATTACATAGAAACATGACCCAGAACACATATTTATATGCCACAAACAAATACGGATGCTGTAATGAGTTAAATAATGTTTGATTAACAAACAAGTTTTCTAATTAGGTTTTGCAAATGCATTTATTTATTGAATTTTCCGATCTGCTAGTTTTCATAATCTGCACAAAACGACCACATCAAGGTAAATAATATTTAATGCAAAACAAAATCGTTTAAAGTTTTGTTTGCTAAACTCTGTCATGCAGTTTTTAACATATAGTTGTTGCTGGCTGAATCATTTGTTGTTTTCTATTTATTTAATCTATGGTGTTTAGTTGTAATAAATGAATTAAATTGTATATATTCATAGAAAGTGTTTTTGTTTCTCAACCAGTTAACTGTAGCTCGCTCATCGAATAATGCGCACAGTTTTGCGTAATGACGAGTATATTTGTCAATCACAGAGTAAATATAATATATATATAAAAATAAGAAATTCGTTCTGTAAAGTGATAGAAAAATTATAAAATATTATAGACCTACGAAAGTCGTTTAATTGAAAATAAAATCATTAATGTTTAGAATTAGTAATCTTAGGACACGAACTGTATCAGTATTGATCACCGTTGACGTTCACTCAAATGTAATACATTTTTAGAACGCAAATAAGAAAGAAATAATTAGATAAACTTTATTACAATTACATGCACTAAGATATTTTTTTGATAAATATCAATTGGAAATCGCATTGATTAGTTTCTGGTAAATAACATCATTTTATTAAATAAGTAAGAAAAGTTTAAAAAGCAGGATCTCAATTCTTATTGGTTAATTGTAAAACTCCTTTATTTTATACTGTCATAGTCTCCAAAATTCCACACATTAGAAACAATATTTTGTTTATCTCAAAAAACTCCAATATAAAGAGCCAATGATCACCGATTTATTATATGCATGGCAGTACTCGTCAACACAAAAACATTATGCCACTTCTTTATGACAAGTATACTCGTCGATGACAGTTTTTTTTTTTTTTTTTTTTTTTTTTTTTTATTTTGGATATAATTTACATCTGTCCAATGGACATTAGGTAAATTTTGTGAATCACAAGTAACAACAAGCTGTCTGCAAAAATAAACTATTGAATGCTTGAGAGAGTGTGCACAGTTGCAATCTCTCCTAATTTAAGAAAAGATTATGATCTAGAATGACTTGGAATGCCAGTTAGGTCCAAAGGCGTTTTCCTTTTTAATCTTTTGGTGTAGTTTGCTGAGATGAGTGCCTTGGCGAGCCCGTTGGGATGGTTCTCCAGTCGATGACTGTGTTTGATGGCGTATCTTGCGATTTCTTCTTCTACCGTGTGCAGGCCCGTGTCCTGGTGGAGCAGCCATACCGGTACATATTTTGGGGCGTTCAGGATGATCCTTAGTATCTTATTTTGAAACTTTTGAATAATTTTTGTATTGCTCTTAAATGCTGTCCCCCAAAGTGCAATTCCGTAGGTCCATATGGGTTTTAGGATAACTTTGTAGATCAATAGTTTATTGTATGTCGATAGTTGAGATTTTCTTCCTAGTAGCCAATAAAGGCTCCTGAATTTTTCTTCTAGTTGTTTTCTTTTCTTCTGAATGTGTGTTTTCCAGTTAAGTTTCCTATCCAGATATATACCCAGGTATTTAACGGCAACTGCTTGTGGTATCTGTTCTCCATTAATAAATATCGGTGGGCAAGTATCTTTCCTCAGTGTGAAAGTGATGTGGACTGATTTTTGGTTGTTGATTCTTAATCTCCAGATTTTGTGCCAAGTTTCAATCATTAGAATGTGACGCTGCAGAAGTTCGGATGCTATTTTAGGGTCTTCATGCTTGGATAGGATGCATATGTCGTCAGCAAACGTAGCAATTTCAGTGTCTGGGGAAGTTGGCATGTCGTAGGTAAATATGAGGAATAAAACAGGACCTAGCACGCTACCTTGGGGAACGCCAGAGTTAATGTTTCTGAGGGATGAGATTTGGTTTGCCAGACTAATGTAAAATTTCCTCTCAGTAAGATAGGATTTTAATATTGAGAATAGTTGTTCAGGTAGAATATTCTTTAATTTATGAAGTAGTCCGGCATGCCAAACCTTGTCAAAGGCTTGGGAAATGTCAAGAAAGCAGGCTGAGCAGTACCTCTTTTCATGTATTGTAGCATTTATCTGTTCAACAATTCTGTGTGTTTGTTCAATGGTGGAATGTAGCTTTCTAAAACCAAATTGATAGTCCGGAATTATGGATTTGTCATGGAGTATTGTTAGAACTTTTTTGAGCAAGAGTTTCTCAAATATCTTAGAGAGGGTTGAAAGTAAACTTATTGGTCGGTATGACTTTAGGAGACAAGGATCCTTATCTGTTTTGGGAATTAGAATTACTTTCGCTATTTTCCACGCCTTAGGAAACACTTTTAATCTTAGGAGAGAGTTGAACAGAATTGTTATGTACCTCAGAGTTTTTGGTGGGAGCTGTTTCAGGATTTGGATTGATATAAGATCATGGCCAGGAGATTTACCTGATCTTGAGACTGAAATTTCATGTTTGACTTCTGATGCCAGGAAGCGAATTTGAGTACACTCTTGGTTGGAAGAGTTTTCAAACTGTATTTCTTCAGTGGTTTGCTCCTCCTGGGAGTAGTTTTGCGGAAATGGTTGAAATACGTTTTCGAAGAAATCTGCAAATAAATCGACCTTTTCTTGATGACTTTTTGCCCAGGAGTTATCATTTTTTCTAATAGGGATTACCGGGAGTATAGGTTGTTTAAAATGTTTAGTAGCTTTCCATATGGAGTAATTCGTGTCCTTAGTAGCCGTCAGGTCTTTGATTCTTTTTTCAAGTACGTTGTTGTTGTATTCTTTCAGTAATCTTTTTACTTCTTTACAGGCGCTGTTCAATCTTGTTTTATCTTGAGGAGATCTTGATGTTTGCCATATTTTTCGGAGTCTTCTTTTAATCGCAATATGTTGTTTGATGTACAGAGGATAGTTGAGAACATTACTGGTTGTAATTGAAGGAGTGCTATTTAGTGCCGAATGATGTAGTGTTTCGGTGAGATGATTTACCGCATTATTTATATCGTTTTCTGACTTTAATAACATATTACAATTTAAGTTGGTATCGAGCAGTTCTCTAAATTTGTTCCAGTCCGTGAATTTGTTGGTCAGGTAAGGTTTTATGATAATCGGTGGTTGTTTACAAAAAATGGTTAGTATAACAGGAGAGTGGTCAGAGCTCAAATCTAGGCTATTTTGTGGTTTCATGTTACTGATTGTTATTCCTTTGGTTATGTAGAAGTCTAACAGATCCGGAATTCTGTTTGGGTCGCTCGGCCAATAAGTTGGTTCACCGGTTGAGATCGGGATTAAATTGTTAGTGAGCATGGAGCTATAGAGTTCACGTCCTCTAGGATTGGCGAGTCTTGATCCCCAGTATGGATGTTTCGCATTATAGTCACCTCCAGCAATAAACTTATTTCCTAGAGCACTGAAAAAAGTGTCAAAGTATTGTTTAAATATTTTATGTTTTGGGGGGCAGTAAATGGCAGAAACTGTGATTCTATTTTGAGGAAAGTCAATAGAAATGTTCGTGGCTTGTAGAAACTCATTGCAGTGTGGATCTAACAGAGAATGTTTGATTTTAGACTTTATTATGATGGCTGTTCCACCATGTGGTTTGTCGTCCGGATGTCTAGTACTGTATGTTGTATATTGTGGAATGTTGAGGTAGCTTTTGCTAGTAAAATGTGTTTCACTGATTAGCATTATGTCAATATCGTTATGACGAAGAAATTGTTTTACTTCTTGGTGGTGCTGCGCAAGACCGTTGGCGTTCCATATACATAGTTTGTAGTATAAGGCCATCATTTTCTCAAAGGTAGAAGGTTTGTCATAATGTTCAGCATAGTGCTCATTTGGTTCATGAGAGTTTTCATCATAGCTTTTAGTTCTTGCATGTCTGTTTGTTGGTTACTTGGAGTAATTGTTTGCTGTTGATTGTCTGACGATAGTCCTCCTTGGTTGTCCCTGTGGTTTCTGTTGCTGTTTATGCTTCTAGAAGTAGCATCAGAGAAGGAAACGTTTGGACGGACGAAAGGTTGAGAATTGTCACTAGGTTGAGCGGATTGTCTTTGCCTCAGGGGAGGAAATCTGCGTCGTCTTTCTTCTTTATAAATGGTGCACCCTCTATAGCTGGCTGGGTGATTACCGGAACAAAGAGCACATTTAACGCCGGCGTTGACTGGGTCCTTCCAGGGGCAATCTTTTGTTAGATGCTCTTTGGCACATTTTACGCAGCGTGCGATGCGTGAACAGTAATTTTTTGTATGTCCAAGATTTTGACATCTTGTACACTGCGGAACTTCTCTTCTATGGCGCATAGCTTCTATAGTAACTTTTGTTCTGTAGAGGTATTCGATGGAGTAAAAATCTTTATTATTATTGCTTTGCTCAAGTTCCACTACAAAAATATTAAGTGGAGCTTTTGTAACTCTATGTTTCATTGTGTAGATGCGTACCACCTTGTGACCGAGTGCAATAATTTCTTCTGTAAGTGTTTTGATGTCAGTGCTATGGTGCAAATTTTTCACCACTACTTTAAATGTTCGCTTACACTTTGCTTGATAGGAGTGTAATTGTGTGCCCTTTTCATGTAGCAACTTTAAAACTATATTGTAGACGTGAGCATCTTTGGTATTAATTTTGACTTGATCGTTTCCTACTATTTTGTATGAGTACTGACCTTTTACGCGAGCCTCAAGTAAACCAAATAAAGGTTTAATGTCGTTTACGCCATGAACAAAGATAGGTGGTGTGTTTGTTGTTTGTTTGTCGGCATCTTTTTGAGTTGATGTGCTTGCTAAAACATCAAAGTAGTTGCTAGTGGGAGTTGGGTTCAGCCAGTATTCCTTTAAAGTATGTTGTTCCATTGAGGTACTTGGATTTTCTGACTGTGAGCGTTTTTTATTTTGAACGGTTGTCCAGCCCTGGTTAAGGTCACTAGTATCAATTGATGATTCACTGTTGACATCGTTCATAGCGGTATTTCCATAACATTTTGACTTGGTTCTAAATTACTATGTTCCATTGTTATATTTTGGCTAATTTCACTAGGAATATTCAGTTTAAGTTGTTTGTTTTCAATTTTATTGATAGTACCAGATTTTAACATTTCTGGAATAATGTCAGTATTTTTTTTAATATTTTTTTCGGCATTTTTGCTAATGCTAGGTTTGATTTTATGTTTAATTTTTGTGTTTCCTAATGACTTTTTTTCACTTATAATTTCGTTAACCGAATAATCTGCATTGTTTGTGTTATATAATGTTTGTATTGCGCTCGATACGCAAGCACCGATTTCGCCGGGTCGAGTCCCGTTAATCTCGGAATTGTTTACCTGCCCGTAGGCAGCGTCACTCATGTCACTAACACTTTTAATTTCACTTAAATTAAACTCAATTGAGTTAATTTTTGATAAATAGAAAATTAAATTCACTTGCTTGTACCCACAAGGGGCACATGGCGGTTTTAGATATCTACACTGTACAGGTATAATATGTTTGTTATTATTTGACTGCAGGTAGACTGGCTTGTTGTAACGTTACTGATAACACTCTGCGATGTGTACAGTTCAACAACGTCGATGACAGTTAATTGGTTAATTGGTTAATTTAACTTTAAAACTATATTGAGTAAAGCTTGCTACATTTTACTATAATTTGATGCAAATATCAAATGTATTTTGTGATGGCAAACATTGACAAAATGTTTTTTTTTAATTTTTTTTTAATATTAATTCACATAATACTGTCTACTCACTTAATTTGGTTCGCATTGATGGTTGAAAAATTTATTAATTCAATTTCCAATTTTTACAAATTATGTATAAATTAGAAAAAAGCATGTTGTTTTTATTCAAAGTTTACCCAGGAATTCAATATCTAGATACCTTTTGCACAATCAATGCACAATTCATGCACTTTTCGTGCAATCAATTACAATTTCAAAAAAAAGCTTACTTCAAGCACTAAATGCATTTTGAATATTTTGCTTTGGAATAATTGACTTATAAATTAAATGTCTAATATAATTAAAGATTTTATGTGATTACATTATCTACCATTTAGAAAATTTAGTAAAATTTTGAAAACAATTGTATAATTTGATAATTTTGAAAAATAAGTTAAAAGTAGATTTATTTCAAAATTATGATTTTCTTCAAAATTTAGAAATTACTCAAAAAATTGGAAAAGTTTGATTATTTTTGAGATTGCTTGTATTTGAATTTTTGATACCCATTCAAGTCGGTTGATCCATTAAAATGTAATAAATACTTTGTTACGTTAATACAAGTGAAATGCTTTTCGAATCATTCAAATCTGATAATCCGTACTCTCAGAAACTCTATTTCTATTTTCTGCATTCTTTGCTCCGTATCGCCAAAATAGTTGGCCCAGCCTTTGGCAAAAACTAATCAGCTCGTCTCATCATTATTAGAAACCGAATGCTATTTAAATATCTCAAATCGGTTGATCTGTGCTCCCGAAAACGTGGATAAAAAAATTGTATTCAAATTGTTGGTCGCGGTTGGTAGTCCGCGATATATAAAATCTACACACATATCTATACATTTGTATATATGCATTTACATATGAATGGTATATACTATATACCCACACATTGGCGCCATCCACTTAGTATGCTAGAAATAATCGCGAAACCATTCATGCATCACTAACAATTTGAAATGCAAGCAAACTGCATTGTAGCTTTACAGAACAATTCCGATTTCTATCTTAATCGCTCTATAAGCAAAATTTGCACTTTAGTTTGCAAAACCTTTGCGAGCTTATCAGGAAACCGTACATGATCATACAAGAGCATTAATATTGGATATGGATTTAAAAGAAAATTATACTTGTTCATTAAATAATCAGTTTTATTAATACGTTGGACAAAAAATAATTCATCATCTCGCAATCATCTATTAACAGAGCATTTAAGAATATAAATTCGTTTTTTCGAAAATTTGCAAGTTAAAGAATCAATAGTCACTGAATTATATGGATGAAAAATATACTCGCCGATACAAAAAATTATGTCATTTAAAAATAGGAATTTATCAATATCAACTTGCCTGTAGGCCACACCGTGCGGAATTCGAAGTTGCGATATATGGGAAAAAAACTAAGAATTTTGAGACCTTTTTAACGATGTATAATACTTTATATGTTTTCTTAACAGAAATATCTTAACAGTAAAATCACTAGATCACTAGGACCACTAGATGGACCACCCGTTATTATAATTAGAAGCAAATATCAACTTTGTTCTGTGGTGGATAATATTTAAAATATATATGGTTTTTTGAATGTTATATCTGTTTATTTTTTTATTTACAACATACTAGTTGTTGTTGACCGACTTATATCATGCAACCATATATTAATAGAGGATTTAATTTTCTTACCATGATCTTGTACAAACATGCATGCAATTGCACAAAAATTTAAACAGAGACAATCAAATTCAAGTCTAGTTTCCACATTATTTTCTGTTGATGATTCTTAGAACCAAGTAGAACTAAATAAATCTGTTCCAAATAAGTGTTCTTCATTTTTTAAAATTATTATTGTAATATCTATTAGCACATTCCACATAAAAAACAATTTTAGGAACTTTCGTAATATTTAGTAAAAACTTTAGCAAAAAAACTTTAAGAATAACTATTTCACTTCGTTGTATTCAATATTGAATTGTTGAGAACTATTAGGTAATAAGCAATATGTTATGTAAAGTGAATTCTATATTAAGTTAGTAATATAGTTTAATACCTAAATCTAACATTAATATAACACTTTTTATAAATCAACATTTATTCTTACAATAAAGGTAAGCCAGGTGAAAAAAGAAGTGGATATTAGGCAGTAAGGCCAGTAATGATTTATCAGCCAATGACCATAAATTACATTTTATCATAAAGTTCTGTGAAAAATTATATAAAAAAAAATCGACAATTGTCAAAAAAAGGGTTTACATACTTTTAAAATCCAATACTTAGTATCTCTCCAAATTATATTAATGAATCTCTTTCACTAATTCAACACTTTTGCTAATCAGATATTCATAAAAAAATCAATCTGAATCAATTTATAAAATCAATCAATCAATCTGAAGTATTATATTGTTAAAAAAATTGAAGGAGGGCAGTATTATTTGGTCAAAAAACGGAAAGGCACGGTAAAAAACGGAGAAACCACTGTGCTAATCTATCTAACAATGTGATATCATGCAATTTAATATCAAACAAATACAACTTTTTCCAACGGTTACTTTTTTTTATTTTTTAAGATTATTTTGACAATGCCTTTATAATCCTCCTAATGTGAGATTTATATCGTAATTATTTTCAAAATTCATTCACACATAATTTTTCTTTCCATATTAGAAATTTGAAAATTTTCCGCAGCAAATAAAATAATTTAAAGGTTTTTTTTGCCGTCAGAAACATCAAGCCTTTGATCTCAAATATATTATCATTAATCGAATAATCTAACTTCTTTTTTTTTAACAATTTCCAATGATATAAAAAATTTTAATATTAGGTTTAAAAAGTTTTAGTTGTATACCACTATAGTGTATAACTATAGTGTAATTTTTTATTGTAACAGGTCTAATTCTGTATCACTTATATGAATATAAATTTTGATATTCGCATTTAGGCTTTTGCTCATTATTGTGTCTGAGTTAATATTCAAACGTCACCAGTAGTTGTTTGCGTGGTATCATATTCTTGAAAAATAGTAATAATGATCATCAAAGTAAGGTTATTTTCTTTAAGTCTCTGCGTCTTGTTCACATTTGAACTTCTTAAATTTACTTTATGTGCAGTTTATCAATGACCTGAGTATTTGACTATGCTATTTTCCTTTGCAATCAATAAGGTCTTATGGGATTGTAATTAGGAACTAACAAAAATCCAGACCAGTTCCATCTGCAACTATGCAAAATGCCTTTCCCTCTGACTACCCATCTACTCTATTCTTCGCCAATACAACATTTCAAAACTTTCCAAACAATGTTTGTCCACATCTCTGATGTACACGAAATGCAGCTTCAAGTGTATCGGAGAAGTTGCTACTTCAAATCCAGGCTTAGCATCCTCGTCAGTAAAGCATTTACTGGTAAATGTCAATTTATTACTGGAGATTTAAGTTATCGATCTCTAGCTTGCAGTATTTGTCTTTGGTTAAAATGTTCCTTAAGCACTTGTAGTCGTCGTTTTCCAATGTACGATCTTCTATAAATCTGCTCATATACTCTCCTGAATTCGAATCAAAGTTGTCGCGAAAATATTGTTTTATTAGCTAATAGAACAATAATTGTAAAAAAAAGATAACACAAAAAATAGACTGCAAAATTAGTGCAAAAGTTGTTATATTGTAATTTATTATTCAATTTTGTTCCCAATATTGCTAATTATATGTATATCAATAGTTTTTGATATTAGTAATACGAATATTGTAATAAAAAAAATACAACAAAAAACTGACAATCAATAATCCTCATTGAGATACATCAAATGGCTTTTAAATTTCTGAAATCGGTTCAGGCGATTTTAAAAAAATCGTCGATCAAAGGTCTAATTTTGACAATTGTCAAAAAAACGACACTAATTTTTGCAAACTTTGAAGAATTTTTAAAACTAAACGGCTTGTCGCAGGGCCGTAATATTTTAGTATGATCTATAACAGGGGTCGGCAAGCTTTTAACTGTAGTGTGCCAAGCCACTCTACCAATATGTTTTAGAGTGCCGCCTTAATTTTGAAATATATAGTTAGGTTTTAGGGGAGAAGAATTATAACCAAATTTATCTTTTAAACATATTTATTAACAAATAACATGAATATCTAATATAAACAGTGCCCGATTACCCCAAAGGCCCGTTAGACCCGGGCCTAGGGCGGCATAATTTAGGGAGCGGCAAATTTTTCAAAATGTAAAAATTTTAAACTCGATGAAATGACACGACAATTCATTTTAAGGATAGATCCTGAAATTTTTTTGTTGTAAATTAAGAGATCATTTTCGATGAAATAGAACGTAATGCGTTTTCCAATCAAATTTATTATTCGTGGGTGCCGCATTGATATTTTCTTGATGTATCATATTATCAACTTCAGGAAGGCTAAGTTATAATAATCCTAAAAAATCGTAAATCAAATTGGTTATATATCTCTACGCTTCAAGTTCTCCTGAACATTTTAACATGCCTTAGATAAAATGGATGTATGCATGTGTTTATGCGGTTACAATTTTTTGCCCATTGGCATTCGGGAAGACGTGCTGATTAGTTTTTTGCAAAGACAGTTTCGGAATAGGGAGCAAAGAGTTAAAAATATGCTAATTCAATTTTTCAAAAACGAAGCGTCCGATTTGAATAATTCAAGACACTTTTTACTTGTATGACGAAATAAGAACTATCGAAAATTTTGCGAGAGCATGATCAGCGTTTTTGGTGATCCAAAAAGGTGTCATTTGGTGATAAAAAATGATCATTGACATCAAATTATTAGATTTTTTATAAAAAAAATTATTAATTATTACAAATTTTGTCTTCATTATTTTGAATCATTCCGTACCAATATTTTTAATTTACAAAGTTTATTTCTTAGATAGTTTAAATGTCCTTTGCAAGGATCAATGGCCATGATTGATTCAAAAAATATTCGCTTGGCTTTGACTGAGAGGCGTACTGTTTATGCAGGCAGGTTTAGCATTTTTGGAGATACAGAGCGCAGAAGGTGCAAAAGTGATCATGAAGGTTTTGAGAGTACAGATCATTCGATTGGAATGACTCAAAAATATTTTGTACGTGGTATTTTAGTGATATGAAGAAATGATTAGATTTCCGAAAAGGCAAGCCGCTGGTTTCAAATTTTGAGAAAATTAAAATATCTAAAATTTTCAAATAATCGAATTATTTTAGAATTTAAAAAAAAAAGCGAAATTTTTGAATATCTCGGTTCTATTTATCGAGTTTAGTCCAATGTCTTTTTAATTTGTGAAATCAGTTCAGGCGTTTTTGAAAATTAAATTTTGATTTATCACATCACAAAAGCGCCTTTTAACACAAATTTTGACTATGAAGTTTTATCAAACTTTGATGAATTTTTAAAATTGTCAAATATTTTGACTCCTAATTGATATCTTTCAGAAATCTTTTTTCAATTTTAAAAATCGGTTTCTGGCTTTATTCCAAAAACGTAATATTTTTGCTTTTTTATTCTAATTTCAAACAACCGGCTCGTCCGATCGTCCCGCAAACCTAATAAGTCCGGCAGGTTTTACCAAAAACTAATGAATACGATTTCCAACCAAGATTTTTCGAATGATTTTTCGATTTTTAAAATCGACTTAAAATCGTGGGCTAGAACTTTGACGAATTTTTTCTCGCTTTTACTAATGCCTGCCTTCCCAAAAATTTAGGTAATTATTCATTCCTTTAGTACAAGTCTCGGTTAGTAGAACCCTCGGTTCTTTCAAAAACTGATTTGCAATTTTTGCACTTTTGTTCTGTATTTTCCAAACGGCTAAACCTGTCTTAGCGAAAAACTAATCAGAACTTTCTTATCTATGAGAATGAAACATACATACATACACACACATCAATTTTTTTTAAGGTATGCCAAAATATTTAGAAATGTCTAAAACGTAAAAATATGTAAAAAATTTTCATTTTCGATCTTTTGCGATTACTATAACTTACGAGTACTTTACGCAAAGTTAAAAGTTGTATTTAAGTAATTTAGAACAAAATTATAGTTTAATTAAAAAAGTAAAAAATTGTCTATTAAAAAAAGGGCGCCTGATCAGATAATAGGGCCTAGGGCGGCAGAAAGCTTAATGCGCCACTGAATATAAACTAAACAACTTTAATGTGAACCTTGTGCCTGCACCTTTTTCCTTAACATTTCAATATCCGGGGTATAATTTGTAACTTTTAATTTCACACAAGATACTGAATGTTTAGTTGTTAAACGATTTCTTTGTGAACTCAAAATATGTTTCATGTGAGAAAAAATTTGTTCACAGAGATATGTGGAACCAAAAGCTGAAAGGAGAGCGCATACAATTTTTTTTATACAATTAAATCTTTTCCGGCAATGTCATTCAACAATTTAATATGGCTGTCGATTTTTCCATAGAGTCATCTTCCAGATTTATTTGTAATTCCTTCAAAATATAGGCACATAAGCTTCAAAGTCTTTGCATCTTCTGGAATTATTCATCTTTAAGTACTTCAACGTAAGTTGAATTACATACATTAGCGAGCTACGTTAGAAAAATAATTATAATTAAACATTTTCTCTTATTTAAAAATCGCTCAATATTTGCGATTTTCCTGATTACTTTATAGAGTGCCATTCAGAACCCCATCGCGTGCCAAGCCTGGCACGCGTGCCGTAGGTTGCCGATGCCTGATCTATAAGACCATGGTATTTACCGCACAAAAGAAATCATAAAAATCGTCGAAAAACTATTTTTGAACACTTTATTACAAGAAAAGGGACCCGGTCGATCTTTACTAAAATCTAATCAGCACGATTCCCAACCAATACCTTTCGAACAGTTTTTGAATTTTAAAAATCTGAATCAGAATTGCGGGCTAAAACATGAACGAAAAAATGTCACTTTTTTGCGATTTACAAAGAAACGGCTTGGCTTATCATAGCGCAAATTTGATATACGCTAATCTTCATCAAGATACACCGAATGGCTCAAATTTTTGAAATCGGCTGTTTCAAATTAGCACCAGCTGTTTTAAAATAGTATTTCAAAATTTTATTTTATTATCTTAGTCACAACAATTACTGAATGCCTTTCAAGCCAGTTGTAGTTTGATGAAACTAAAAAAAATATTGATTATAAAATGATACAAAAGTTGATTCTTTTATAATAAAAAAAAATTGGAGCTTAAAAATAAAAACCCGAGAATAACATGATTTACCTCGTTAAAGTTATATGACAATTTTATTCAATTCAAATTATTAGTTTTAACTTAAGTTGTTCGCGTTTTTGATATATAAAACATTCCAAACATTACTAATCAAATATGAAGAATATTCTTTGAAAACAAACGGACTATTTATTAAAAAACTAAATAATAAAACTTATTCAACAAAAAAAATTCAACTTTTTTTTTAATTGCAATTATACAAAAAAACTTCTACAATAGAACCAATATACAAAAATCTTAATATTTAAAAATGGGATAAATTTTGACAAAACAATTTTATACAATTTCACCAATGTTAGCAAAGTTTTTAAAAGTACTAAATTATCTAGTGAATATTTCTATTTCTGTGATTCTCAAGCAACTGCGACATAAACGTATAATAGAATAAGATAAATAATTTTACATGTATTATAAAAGTAAACTAGATAATTTTCATGTAATTCTTTAAAAAAAATTGAAATTGAAATCATTTGGTTTTGTTTTGATTTCTTACCTTGAAATTTGCAGCCAAAAGCATTTCTTCGCGAATAGCACAGTTTGTAGTATCACATTAAATTACGCGCAATGAAAATGAAAATATTTTATTTAAATTTATTAAATACTTTACGCGATTTAATGAAACATTTTAACCACTTTTATTTTAAAACACTACACTCATACTACTTAATGTATTTTGCAACATTTCACTTACTTTTATTTTAAGACACAAAAACCAATTTTATTTGCACATTACTGAAATAAATGCATGGATTAGGTGAATACATATAATGGTATGATCAATTGATTGTATCGTATTTTGCCTGTACTAACTAACCAAGCTGTTTTCCCTAATTTTCCTAACAATTGCTAAAAATTTATTCGAACTAACCGAGTCCGAAACGCACCGCACCTACATAACAGACAAAATCAAATACAATATGTAATTATTGTTACAATTAAATAATAACTAAATAAGCAAGCTCAATCGATATCATAAAATGTGTACGCGCATTTTACAATAAAATATTGAATTTAAACATTTGCACACATGATTAGTTTTGTGATTTTTCTAAAAAAAATTTATTTGTGTTATGAACTCTTATAAGAAGATTGTGTGATTTCGATTGTTTGATCATACCATTAAAAGCATGATTAGAATTGCAAAACACTCACCCAACGCCAACAAACACCGATTCTTCTCGAACATCTCGATTGGCAATTTGCTGCAGAAATTAAAAACACATATGAAATATCAAAATTAAATGTTCTAAGAAGCAAAAAAAATATATATTACCTCGAGACTTCCAGAAGATGTCTAATCAGGATCTCTGGATCTCATCAGTTTATTATTGATTGAACACAAGTCTACATAAACATACACTATTTAAAATAACTTATTTTTTGTACAATTATTCACAATCACATTGCACTAAAACACTACTAGCACAAACACTAAAAAAATTATACGCACACAAAAATCGGATTAATTGAAATTCACCAAACGATCACTAAAATAAAAACAAAAGCGAACTATGACGATTGAAGACGAATGAAGCATGTCCTGCAAAAAAAATGTAAAAATGTAAAATGTAAATTAACATTTTTTAGAACCATTACTTACAAATACATAATATAATATAAACATTCGGTTTCTTCAACAAAATTTATGGATTTCGATAAACAAAATTTGTCAAATCAAAACTTACATTGAAGAAAATTAGTTCAAATTTTTGTTTAGGAAAGGTACTAATTAGCTAGGGAATCAATTGAGCAACACAAATTACAGAAAAACATGTTGTGTAAATAAAAGTACTAGCAAATTATTCAAAGACATGTTATGTAACTAATAATGCATCGCCAAAATAAATGCAAAGTCCACATAAGATATTGTTTATTTACTTAATTAGGCAAAATTAAAGGATCATGTGTTTAATTTCTGAAAAAAATTCTAAGATTTTTTACTTAACAAATAACTGAGAAAACCTAGAAATCGGTGAAAATTCTATGTTGAGAACCACGAAATGGTAAATGGCTTTCGGCCAGACTAGAATTAACTTCCCGTAGGGTAAGTTATAGTAATCGCAAAAAAATCGAAAATAAAAGTTGCAGAGGTTTCTGAATATTTTGGCATACCTTAAAAAAAAATGGATGTGTGCGTGCGCGCGGGTGTGCGTGGGTGTGCGTGTGTGTGTGCGTGGGTGTGCGTGTGTGTGTATGTGTGTTCGGGAACACGGATGAAGCGATATGAATCATTCAAAAAACATTCGATTCGTATTGATAAGGAGACGTGCTGATTAGTTTTTGGCGAAGGCAGGTCTAGCCGTTCCAAAAATTTGGGGCAAAAAGTGCCAAAAACGGTAACTCAGTTTTTAAGAGAACGCAGCGTCCGATTTGAATAATTCAAAACACATTTTACTTGTATCAACAAGATGAAGAACTGATCAAATTTTCATGACGACAGGTTTAGCGGTTTCGGAGATCTAGTAAAAAAGTAAAAAACCAGATGTAAGTGGAATTCTGTCTTAAGGCAATTAACCCTGTAACTTAAAATGACGAGCAGAGCCCGCGTGCGATGACTAGGCCAAACTTAAATTTTACGGGCATAGCCCGCGCGCTGTAATCGAGCCAGATGTAAATATTACGTTGAATATTTGATACGCAATTACAGTACGATGCAATAATTGTGGTAGACGCAAGTATTATAAAATATATATTTACATTATACTAAAATAAATATAAAATATAAAAATAAAAAAAATACGAAATACAAAATTAGTAACTCTTAAATACAAAATCAATAATAGTCCAGTCATTTGGTCGTTTTGCCGGTACAGTACTCCGGGAATTCTGAAAATTGGTAATCTTATAGATTTCGAGGTGCTCTTCACGAAAATCAACTTTGCCACCTCAAATTTGAACGGCAAGTTGCCGCCATATTGGAAAAATGGCGTCAAACTACAGTTTTTTAAAAATATCTCCTTTCTGGCTGATTCTGCGATAAAAGTATCTATGTACGATTTAAACTAGATAAAATTTCCTACAATTCCTTAGAAAACCGTTTTTTTGTAAAATTGATAGTTTGAGAGTAGGGCCGCCTCAAAGTCTTTGCTGCTCTCGCCGTAGTATCAAATCTGTCCATATGTGACAGCACTTCGAACTTGACCACATTCTCTCTAATAATTAATATTTTCAATGTTAAATTAAGCGAATAAGATCTAGAAATAAAATAATTCAAATATTTTTCTGTTTTTTTGCTGATTTTTTAACGCTTCAAGCTACTTGACGCTATAAGGTGCTACTCAAGCTATAAGTATATTTACAGCTACTTTGCCATTGAAGTGTTAAAAAATTAGCAAAAAAAAACGAAAAATATTTGAATTATTTTATTTCTAGATCTTATTCGCTTAATTTAACATTGAAAATAATTATTAGAGAGAATGTGGTCAAGTTCGAAGTGCTGTCATATATGGACAGATTTGATACTACGGCGAGAGCAGCAAAGACTTTGAGGCGGCCTTACTCTCAAACTATCAATTTTACAAAAAAACGGTTTTCTAAAGAATTGTAGGAAATTTTCTCTAGTTTAATTCATACATAGATACTTTTATCGCAGAATCAGCCAGAAAGTAGATATTTTAAATAAGCTGTTTTTTGACGCCATTTTTTCAATATGGCGGCAACTTTCCGTTCAAATTTGAGGTGGCAAAGTTGATTTTCGTAAAGAGCACCTCGAAATCTATTAAATTACCAATTTTCAGAATTCCCGGAGTACTGTACCGGCAACAGCCTTTTTTTGCACCAAATGACTGGACTAAACTCTTAAATACAAAATTAGTAGTCGGTAACAGTATGATATATTATCTAGAATTAATGAACGTAATTTTTGATTTGCTAGCTTGATCAAGAACTACTAGCAACTGTTAACAATACGAAAAGGTAATAAAATAATAGAATTACATCACAAGCCCTCCTGACGGGCGATGCCCGTTATGTTTACAGTCGGCCGGGTTAGTCAGTTATACGAGTCGTGCGACCGGGCCCGAACGCTGCGCCAGTTTGTTTACATTTTTGGCCCAACATTTTCGAATCTAAATTGTGAGTTAAGGGGTTAAGGCAACGTGCATCGTTGCTGGAACTTCCCGTACTAAAAATTATTTTTTTTAAAAACAATTAACATTTTTGAAAAAATTTTACTTCGAAAAAATTAGATTTTTGAGAAACTATTTTGACAAAAAATTACTTTTTTGAAATTTTTTTTTTTTTTTGAAAAGAAAAATGTTTTCTTCATTTTGGCATATTTTGAATATTCTAAACTTATTTTCAAAGCAATCGTATTGCTTGAACTCCATAGAGACGAAATGTCGAAGCGCGTAAGCGCCGCGCCGCCGTCTAACGGATAAGCATTGGTACGGAATCCATAGGAATGTAAACAAAATTTATACTTATTATTAAAATCTATATAAAATATCTGATAATTTGATGTGCATATGTCTAATGATCATTTTTGACCACCGGACGGCATTTTTTTTTACTTTTTTCATTAGATCCTCAAAACCGCTAGACCTGTCTTCATGAAAATTTGATCAAGTCTTCATCTTTTCAATAAAAGTAAAATAATTTTTGAATTATTCAAATCGGACCCTTGATCAAAAAAGCCTTGTTTTTTTCAAAAAAAAGGAAAATTTTGTCAAAAATTTATAGTTTCTCAAAAATGTAATTTTTCAGAGTAAATTTCTTTCAAAAATGTTAATCTTTTAAAAAAAATTATTTTTGGTACGGGAAGTTCCAGCAATTTGCCTTAAGGCAAGATGCCATGCGCCCCACTAGTTTAATATTATTATTAATTATGCCGTTTATATACACGTATTGGAAACATTGTGCAAAGCTGCCTTAGAACATAATTCTACTTACACGTAGTTACTTGATGGGGATATTAAGATAAACAGAATTGATACGTCCGTCTTATTAATTCCACCGCATACTTTACTAATCCTAAGTACCAAATCAAGAAAGAAATGTACGCAAATATGAAAAGTGAATTACCTATATTAATATTAAACAACATTAATTAATTGCGTCTTATTATCGGGAATAAAATTCGATAACACTTACGTTTATTCCGGCGTCGTTTTGGGGATGACGTCATGCTTGCAACGAAAACAACTTGACGCAACGACGGACGATTTAACAATGAGTGCAAACTCTTCCAAATACTTGCAATATTAGACTGATCACACAAAACAACATTTTTGCAGGTGCTGCCTTTGACGACAGTTTATCAAAACGTTTAATATCTAAAGCTAATATCACACAATATGGTGTTCTTCATCCAATTGTAGAATTTTTGAAATGTCATGAACGACTGCATCGATAGGCATGATTAGGTTGACTGATACAGATTCACAGATATTTTGGTATTTTATTATTTAAAATAATTTCAAGTTGATGAAAATATAGTAAGCTACATATATAAACAAGAAGTACTCTTGACGACAGTATATATCAAAACATTTAATTTTTGAGGACCGACTAAATGGTTTTCATCGTCCACTTGCCAAATTTTAACAATTTCGCGAACAACTGCATCGTTATAAATTATTAAATTTACTGATATACATATATAATTTTGTTAATACAAATTATTGTATGATTTCTCTCTGATTTTAACTTCTCAAATGTAAAAATTCGGATTATTATATATTATTTTAAAGAGTTACGGGATCCATCTCGTACGCATGTAACTACATACGACTGCATACGACCGCAGACGACTGCATACGTCTGCATACGACCGCAGACGACTGCATACGTCTGCATACGACCGCAGACGACTGCATACGACCGCATGCAAGTCGTCACAAGAACGTACCTGTTATATAAATCAATTGTTACCTATATAAGAGGCGCGATTGATATATTGCAATCATTATTATATAGCAAAAAAGAAATCGCAAAATGTGTTGGTAAGCGCATAACTCAACAACGCCTGGACCAATTTCTGGAATTTGGTCAATTCTTTTTTTAAAATGTTCGTTGAAGTCCAAGGATTGTTCTTACGGCGAGAAAAAATCGAATAATTGCCGGGAAAACCCTAAAAACATCCCTTTTCTTTTTCACATACAAACGTTTTCTAACTAAAACGTAGAATCAATTTGAGCTTTAATTTTTTTATAATGCATAAATAAACTAGTGGGGCGCATGGCATCGTGTTTTAAGGCAAATTGCTGGAACTTCCCGTACCAAACATTATATTTTTTTAAAAAGATTAACATTTTAAAAAAAAATTACTCTGTACAAATTAGATTTTTGAGAAACTATAAATTTTTGACAAAAATGAACTTTTTGAAAAAAAAAGACTTTTTGAAGAAAAATTTATTTTGAAATATTTTGGAAATTATGAACTTTTTTTCAAAGCAATCGTACTGCTTTAACTGCATAGAGACAAAATATCGAAGCGCGTATATAGGAATGTATACAAAATTTATACTTATTGTTAATATCTATAAAATATCTGATAATTTGATGTGCATATGTCTAATGATCATTTTTGACCGCCAAATGGCATTTTTTTACTACATCTCCGAAACCGCTAGACCTACTTTCATGAAAACTTGATCAGTTTTTATCTTGTTAATACAAGTAAAATGTTTTTTGAATTATTCAAATCGGACGCTCCGTTCTCTTAAAAACCAAGTTACCGTTTTTGGCACTTTTTGTCCCATATCTTCGGAACGGCTAGACCTGTCTTTGCCAAAAACTAATCAGCACGTCTCCTTATCAATACGAATCGAATGTTTTTTTGAATTATTTAAATCGGGTGATCGGTGTTCCCAAAATCGTCGACGAAAATTTGTATCCGCACATACACATGCAAACGCACACGCACACGCACACACACACACAAACACACATAAATCTATTTTTCTAAGATATGCCAAAATATTCAGAAACCTTTGAAACGTAAAGATATATCAAAATTTTCATTTTCGATTTTTTTGCGATTACTATAACTTACCTTACGAGAAGTTTAAAATTCTATAAGTTTGTATTATATTATTAACTTCCAATAGGGTAACTTATCGTAATCGTCCAAAAATCGAAAATAAAATTTTTTGCATATCTTTAGAGGTTTCTACACATTTTGGTATACCTCAGTAAAAATGGATGTGTGGGGGTGTGGATACAATCTTTCATCAACATATTTGGGAGTACCGATTTGAATGATTGAAGAAGTATTCGTTTCCTACAAAGAATGCAGAAAATGGAAATTAAGTTTTTGAATGAACAGGGAAACCGATTTTTGAACAATTCAAAAAACATTAAGTTCATAATGATAAGAAGACGTGCTGAATAGGCCCAGCTGTTTCAGAAATGAGCAGCTAAAAGTGAAAAAAATGACAGTTTTTGTGAGACCATAGCATCTGATTCAAATGATTTAAAAAACGTTGTCCTTGGACATAATCCAGAGCACGTCACGTGAGTGTCGTCTATGAACGACAATCCATTCAATTTGTCATATCTAATGAAGATACAGACATGTTAGATCAAGATTCCTGTATAGTTGGATTTTGTTTGAGAAAGTTGAGTAGTACACTTAAAAATAGTGAGCAAACATAAAATATTAGGTATTTCTTTTTCCACATATTGGGCAATAAAATAACTAATTTAGAATACACATAAACATACTTTATCTTTCTCCCTTTGGACCCTATGTCAAAATTAGTATAGTTTAGCTATCACCGAACTCTGGCACAACCGTACCCAGTCTCCCCTATGTATTTTTTTCTTCCACACATTGGAAATAAAATAACTAGTTTAAAATAGTTCTTGCCTAATAAATACATTATTTCCCACAGTAAATTTATGAACATCCCGTCCCATATATTTGTTTTATATTAAAAATTCAATAACGAATTGGTTTTAATCTGCATGCACACGACCTCTGCTGCATGTGAATTATTATATTTGTTAGGCAAATGCAAAACTGCATTAAATCATTGAAGTAATATATAATAAAATGATTCTATTAAATCTGATATTGCGCCGGCGACCATTGATTTGAACAAATTGAAGGATAAAGGGAAATAATATTTAAATCCATTACTGCGGGTGATATTATCATAAATCGTTATTCCGAAAGTGACTTTTCACTTAACGTTTCTTCTTTCGGCACGTAGAGTATATCGTCGGGTTGAAACTGCGATTGAATCTGTAATCCAATTAGAGCCGGAAAGGGTTTTAAGCAATCGCGTTGTGCAAATATAAATTCGCGCGACTAAATAGGCGTTTTATTAACGTTCGCGCGAACAAACACAGAAACTGTAAATAACTTAATAACTCGCAACCAAATCGACGACTCGACAATTTAATGCGTCTGATTGCCTCGCGTTATTGCGATAGTGGTGGGAATAAGTCGAGATTATCGACATGGATGATTTACGATGAGATGATTTAATACGGTTGTTTAATTAGTTAATTGTGATTGACGACGACAGTGGTAATGAAGTGGTAAAATTTTCCGTACAGATGAGTAGGAGGAACTGGGTACAGTTGTGTCACTTTTTTTGATCATCAATAATTGTGTTAATATATCAGTGCGCTGGGAGAAAAGTGAATTAAATAATGATTTAAACATTTGTCTACGTGAAAATACTGAAATACTGTGCTTAAATATGATGGATTAGTCATAAAATCAAATCATACAAGAAATGGGCGAGTGTCACAACCGCCACACTCGCAACAACAATATGTAACAACACAAGAATATTCAAGCGAATGAATAACATGTAACAATATATAACAAACCAATTTTTTAAACAAAGTTAACAAGAAATCTTGTGTAATGTGGCCTAACTACCGCGGTCTGTCAATTTGACCGGTGAAAAATAATGTTATTTAGAGAGTTTAAAAATAATGTTATTTAGAGCTTCCGTCGAAATGTTGGTGCAGATTTATGACATGTTTACAATATAGCTCTGATTAGCGTGTGAAGTTAGTTAGTAGTAAATATATAATGAACGAGTTTCTCTGTTTGGAAAAGGAAAATATGAGAGATTGTTCAATTCCACTTCAAAAGTTGCTTTAAAACTGTTGAATCCTTTCAAAGATTTTGAAGCAAATTTTATAAATCAAATTTCATTACTCTCACAGTGTATAAAATCAAGCCAATAAAAGTGTTTCGAACATAACCCCATATAAATAAAAGAAAGCAAAAGTATAGCGAAAACTATATTAGCTCAAATTTAGGGCAGTCAATAAAAAAGAGAAAAATGATGTAGAAAAGTTGTAAGCTATGCATTTCAATATTTTGAACCAAACTGCATAAATTCGTAGATTTTGTATAAAAAAATGACAAAAATATTTATAGAAATAAATTTTTGTCAATAGTTAGCTTCTAAACTGGGTAATTCATATATGCCAATCCTGTATATATACAAAATCTCAACAAATTTTGTAGAAGTTATAAAACAGCAAATGCTTGCGACAAGTGAACAT